>NW_026899140.1:0-72343 GCF_033153095.1 Gastrolobium bilobum | reverse complement strand
AGCCAGCTAAAGGTTGTTAACCCCGAACTACAATTTAATACAACCGAAATACATCCCAAGGCGTATGTCAGCAAGGTGTAATTGTTGATCCTCCTCCCAATGACCTGCAATTTCGTGACATAAACAGAAGGTGGGGATTTTGGATAAGGGTGAAGAAGCTTCTTATATTGCGCCTTTTATCATTTGACATTTGTTTTGAATATTACCGGTTTTACCCAGTTTAAATTTGTCGCTTCTATTTTCTTCTTATATTGCGCCTTATCATTTGACATCTTGCATGTCGCACTTCCGTAGATGCATTTATCTGGGTATTTTGGTTTTCATAATTGGTCGTACTTGCCTAGAGCATTCATTGAATGCTTCTAAGGTGTAGCATAATCATGTTTTCTGACGAGTTTTACCGCACATGGTAATTTTTCCAACTCAGAAATTTTACTGAAACCGTGCATCTTACGAGTTTTATATTATTGACCTGGCCGAGGTCAAAGCATTATATGGATTCCACTTTATGTCACTTTCCATGACGCATGTTTGTTTTGACTTTACCGTTTTGGTAAGCCAATATGAATAATGGATCTCGTCTTTGTTGACTTAACCATTTGCTATAATTTGAATTTTTTAATTCAACTTTATCTAAGATAAAGACAACACTCTCGTCTGTCCCTTTTGGTGCTTAGACTGAAATAAGGATCATTTTGACTTGATCAGAGTCACTATGACAAATTGTACTTGTATCTCGAATTTTGTATTGATGCATCAAAAATAGATAAGGAAAAATCTTTTAAAAAGAAAAAATTCCTCATTTATTGATATCAAATTGTTTGCTACATGAATTTGCCGGCATATTCGACTTTAGTCAAATCCCTAATAGAGGAAGTACTTCATCTAGGAAATTCTAAACAAATTGAAATGTTGAAATACGTTGAAGTCAGACTCCAGATTTAGCTGTAATATATTTCAGCTTATCTGCATTCCAAGTCCGCTTAATTTCTTTGCCTTCCACTGTTTCTCGGATATATGCTCCTTTTCTGAGCTTTTCTCTAACTCGGTATGGTCCTTCCCAATTTGCAGCTAACTTTCCATCTCTGGCATTTTTGTTTCCAATATCTGCTCTCCTGAGTACCAAATCATTTTTCTCGAAAATTCTTGGCCTCACTTTTTTGTTTTATCTGACTGCCATCTGTCGTTTGGCCATCATATCCCAGCAGTGAGCTGCAACCCAAGCTTCGTCAGCAAGGTCTAACTCGGCAGTGAGTAGCCTACTGTTCTGCTGCTCGCCTTGCTCGCTACTATTTATCTTCCTCCAAGAAGGTTCCCTGATTTCCACAGGGATCATGGCTTCGCAACCATATGTTAGTCGAAAAAGGGTTTCCCCTGTTGTAGTTTGGGTACTCGTTCTGTATCCGCAAAGGACAAAGTAGAGCTGCTGAACCCAGCTTTCTTCGGCATCAAACATTCATTTTTTGAGACCATTGACGATTACCTTGTTTGCTGCTTCAGCTTGTCCATTTGACTGTGGGTGTTCCATAGATGCAAAGCGATGTTTGACTTGCAAGTCTTTCATCAATTGTTAGAACCTTTTATCAGCAAATTGTGTTCCATTATCAGTAACCACCTCGCCCGGTATCCCGAATCTGGAGACTATGTTCCGTTCAAAGAACCTTTGTACTCTAGCTGAGGTGATTGTGGTGACTGGTTCTGCTTCTATCCACTTTGTGAAATAATCCACAGCTACAATCAACCACTTTAACTGCCCTTATGTAGCTTTGAAGGGTCCCAGCAAATCCATTCCCCATTTGAAAAAGGGCCATGGCGCCGAGATGCACTTTAGTTCCTCAGGTGGCGAAAGAATTAGCTTTGCATGCTTCTAGCAGCTGTCACATCTTTTGACATGGTCTTTAGAGTCTGCCTCCATAGTCAGCCAGTAGTAACCAGCTTGGAGGGCCTTTCTAGCCAAAGTTTTGCCTCCCATGTGATGGCTGTTGATTCCTTCATGTATCTCGGCCAGAACATACTCTTCTTCTTCCGAGTTCAAGCATTTCAGCATCGTTACGTGCAACCCCTTTCTAAACAGTTGATTCTTCACAATTGTGTATTGTACTACATCTCGGACCAATTTCCTGGATTCCAGTCGATCTTCTGGCAATATTCCTTTCTCAAGGTATCCCATTATGGGTTGTCTCCAGTCATTTACTGAGGTGATAACCATCACGCAACTCGGTATTTTTATGCTTTGTTGTACCAGAGTTCTATGGTTGCCTGGGTTTTTGGTACTTGCCAATTTAGACAAGGTATCAGCTCAGCAGTTTTCCCCTGGAGGAATATGAGTAACCTGTTCTTCATCGAAGTCGGCCATATTTCTTGAACTTTACTCAAGTACTTCATCAGTAGAGGAACTTTGGCCTGATACTTTCCTTCTATTTGCGAAGTTACCAATTGTGAGTTATTGAAGATTTTCACCTTTTTAGCTCCGTGCTCTTTAGCTTGCATCAATCCGGCTATCAAAGCTTCATATTCTGCTTGATTGTTCGAAGTTGGGAATCCCAAATTCAAGGAGTTCTCTATTGTCACTCCTTCTGGACTTTCAGTATGATTCCTGCTCCACTTCCTTTGTCGTTGGAGGACCCATCTACGTAGACCTTCCATGCATCCCCATATTCGCTATGTTCCGGGTTCATTGGTGTTAGCTCCATTATGAAGTCGGCCAGAGCTTGTGATTTCATGGCCTTTCGAATTTCGTATGCTATGTCATATTCACTGAGCTCAATTGCCCAGTTAGTCATTCGTCCTGCCAGGTCTGGCTTGTGCAACACCTGTCGTATAGGTTGATTGGTCCTGACTATCATTTGATGTCCCTGAAAATATGGCCGCAATCTTCTAGTCGTGATCAGCAAAGCAAAAGCCACTTTTCTAACTTCTGATATATGACCTCCGCCCCTTGTAAGACTCTACTGATAAAATAAATCGGCTTTTGGCCTTTATCAGTTTCCTTGATCAGGACAACACTTATTGCTTCGTCCCCCACAGCCAGATACATGATCAGAATGTCTCCTAGTTCTGGCTTTGAGAGCACTGGTGGAGTTGCTAAGCATTTCTTTACTTTTTCGAATGCGGCTTGACATTCTGGGTTCCATCCTTCCATTACTTCTTTCTTTAATAGTTTAAAGAATGGGAGGGCATTCTCGACAGACTTTGGTAAAAACTGGGTTAATGCTGCTAATCTACCCGTCAACTGCTGAACCTCCTTTTTATTCTGAGGTACCTTCATATCAAGTATTGCTTTACATTTGTCAGGATTTGCTTCAATTCCCCTATGGGTTAACATGAAACCCAAAACATTCCCAGCTGGGACTCTAAATGCGCATTTTACCGGGTTTAGACGGATGCGATACTTCCTGAGCTTCTGGAATGTCTGCTCAAGATCCTAGACATGATTTGTCATATCAAACAACTTTACTATCATATCTTCAATGTATACTTCTACATTTTTGCCCAGTTGATCTTCAAATACTTTATTCATCATTCTTTGATAAGTTTCCCCCGAGTTTTTAAGCCCGAACGGCATCACATTGTAGCAGTAGATGGCCTTTTCAGCAATACAGGCAGTTTTTTCTTGATCTCCTGGGTACATTGGAATCTGGTTGTAACCAGAATATGCATCCATGAAAGACAACAATTGAAATCCAGCCGAGTTGTCTACTAGCTGGTCTATGTTGGGCATAGGGTAAGAATCTTTTGGGCATACCTTGTTCAAGTCTGTATAGTCAATATAGACTCTCCACTTGCCATTTGGTTTTTTCACCATCACCACGTTCGCAAGCCATATTGTATACTGTATTTCCCGAATGAACCCTGCATCCAACAATTCCTTCACATGTTCTTCCAGGACTTGTTTCCTTTCCGGTCCCAACTTCCTTTTCTTTTGAGAAACCGGTGTGGATCCAGGGTAAACTGCCAACTTGTGACAGCAGAAGGCAGGATCTATCCCTGGGATCTCTGATGGTTTCCAAGCAAATAGATCTGTGTTTCTTTTGAGGAACCCGACTAGCTCTTGTTTGATCCGAGAATCTATAGTCTTACCAATTCGGGTAAATTGACCAGGTTCCTTTCCCAAGGCAAGGTCTTCTAATTCTCCGTCAGGCTCAGGCCTCGGGATTACTTCTTCTCTCATGTCCAGTTCAACCACATTGACTGGCTTTCTTGAGTGTGGAGAAATTGTCTTCTTGCTGAGTCTATCCCCTGGATGAATCCGGGGTGGACTTAAATGCCCGCCTTCATTTTCTTTGACGGTGTCAAAATAGCATCCCCTGGAAATCAGCCACTATGAATCTGACCCGTTCTGATTTGAATGCTTCTTTTATTCCCAAGGTCAACCTGAGGTCTATGTAGCCTTTAAGAGGTGTATGCTCTACATTAAAAGCTATCAAAGTTGTTTTGCAAGGCTTGAGGTCCTCCTCATCCAGGTTCATCTTTTTGAAAGCGTCCCAGAGTATGATGTCGGCACTACTCCCTGCATCCACGAAAATCTTCTTAACCCGACAATTTACCAAGGTTCCAGCAATGACTAACCCGTCTACATGTCCCGGCAACACACCATGCATGTCCTCTTTTGTGAAATACAAAAGGGGAGGGTCTGGTTTGCTCAGGTCTTCTTTGAATTTAGGACGGTCCCGAATGGAGAGCACCTCTTTCGAATACTTTCTTCTGGAACTTACAGTGTCTCCTCCTCCTCCCAGGGCTCCACTAATTACATTGCAGTCAAATTCAGCTTCCGGGAACTCATCATGGTTGGAATCGTTTTTCTGATTCATTTCCTCCTTGTTTTTCTTTTCAGGAACCAAGCTTTTACTTCTATTTCTGTTTCCCGACTTCCTTTCGTTATTTTTGGAACCCTGGGTTTTGATCACGTATTGGCGTAACCTTCCATCTCTAACAAATTTCTCCACAGCATCCCGGAGATCCCAGCATTGGTCAGTAGTATGACCCGACCGTCATGAAATGCACAGTATTTGGACTTGTTGAAACCTCCTCTGTCGAATATGGGTCGGGGTCTTTCTACCTTCTTCATTTCCGACATCGCCACTTCCCTCCAGATTTGAGAGCGTGGCGCATTCAGCGGTGTGTACTTCTCATATCTTCCAACTCGATCTCGGCCATCCGGGATTCGGGCCTAGACTCCTTTTTCTTATTATCAACCCGTTCCTTTCCTTTCGGGGCTGGGCTTCCCCTTCTTGGGCTAATTTTTTTGCCCTCGTCAGATTGCGCATGCTCAAGTTCGAGGTATTTTTTCGAACGAGTTCCGAATTCTTCCAACGTCTTCACTAGGTCCTTATAAACCGACTTGGCTAGCCTGGATGTACCATCCAAACCAGCCACAATGAGATGTACGTGGACATTTTCTTGTAAACCTGGCACCTGCAATGCAGCGTCCTTGAACCGATTGAGGTATCTCTGGGTTGTTGATGTATCTTTCCAAGTGCGAACTCGGACTTCGGGTGTTTCTTGCTTGTTGCAAAATTTAAGAGGAACTTTTCCCCGAATTCCACAAAAGACCCAATGGAGTTGGCAGGTAAGGTAGAGAACCATGCCTGCGCAGCCCCAGTCAAGGTTATGACAAATATCCGAGATATAAGAGGCACGTCTATTCCTCGGATGTATATGTCCATATCGAAAGCATCAATATAGACCTGTGGGTCTTGACTTCCATTATATTTCGGCAGTCGTGCCGAATCAAAGTCTTATAGGAAGGGTGCATTCAAAATCTCCCCAGTGAAGGGGCTGTTGGTATACTACCCCCTGCTGTATTTTCTTCTGTAGGCACCTGATCCCACCCGTCCTCTAACTATCTATTCATCTCGGTGAGGGCGAGTTCCATCCTGGTGTCTCTGCCCATTTGCTTCTGTTGAAGCGTTTTGAATCATGGGCTGTAGAGGAGCGTTTTGTCCCTCCAACATCTGGTTTTCCAGGTTCGGATTTGTCGTGTTCGCCGGATTAGGCCTTTCACGGTTTTCCACCTCTATAACCCAATTCCGATGAACCGAGTTGCGATTTCCTTCCCGGCCGTTGGCATCCTGGCCTTTGTTTTTTCCAGTTAACCCCATTAAGCGTTGTTCTAGGTCTCGTATTCCCCTGTTACTTTCCTCTCGTATTGTTTGGAAATCTTGTTGCTGCTGGAGGTTATTGCGATTTTCCAACTCTGTCATTCGCTGCGTAATCGAAGCGAATGCATTCTGAGCCAGCCGAGTATCTGGATCGGCTGACTGGGCAATACGCGCAGCAAGATCCCGGGGTGCTGAGGAGGGTTGTTCCTTACTGGAGCCATGATTGGATTAGGACCCCTATCATGACGCGCTGGGGTGGAAGCGGTGTCTGAGACATCTTCGCTGACATGGACGTGATCATAATCCACATCGGTTCCTAACTGGTGTTGAGGCTGATTTGCCTCTTCTAGAACTGGATCCAGCGGTTGGTTCTGGTTTTGGGGTGGCTGCTGGCTACTGCTCCTTGTTTGGATTGCCATCCTTCGTCAGATTGGTGGGAACTTCAAATTCAGAGAAGAATTCCCCACAGACGACGCCAATGTTATGTCCTTGAGACAGAGATATCCAGCCCAATAGGTTGGTATATTACTTTTGGATCTAGTGCCCTCTCCAAGGTATCTATGAAGGAGATACCCTTGAGTCAAGCATAACACTGTGCACAGAATACTATAACAACGTTAGCCAATGTGGTGTGTGTGTGCGCACAGTAACATCATAATAGTAAGAGAGAGAGCGTAACGTATCTTTAGGGTTTACCTTGTATATATAGAGATTACCTGTGGGTAGCGTGGATGGGCCTTTGGTGCCTCTGGTAAGGGTCCAAGCCTGCTTGCTATGCTGTCGTATTAGGATTAGTATCCTTGATGGATATCTATCCATTATTATTATTGATTAAGATCTTGGATTGTCCATTGTTGGGCCTATCAATTAACGGGCCCCTTATATGGGTCCATAATGTACCACCCCGTTCTAGAACCGGATTGTTATCATTACGTACGGCATTAAGCACAGTTACAATCACATTGGTTCAATTAGAAAACCGGATAAATTTTTCCTTTTTAAACAAGCCGGATTTAAAATAACCAAGTGTGTGATCATAACCGTATATGCTTCGCGGAATAGTGGGTCTAAACTTAATATTATATTCCCATTTTATTTGACAATACGTCGTTAAATGTCTTCATCTCTTTAATTATAAAATTAATTCTACACTCCTTTTATGATTCCCATCTTCTAATATGTTATAGGATTTTTCATTAGCTACACGTGGGTTCAAACCGCGCTCAAATCGGAGCACCGTAGCCAAAGTTATGCATTTTCTAAGAAAAGGGATGCAAAATCTCCAGGACCCCCACGCCCATAACGTGGGCAACCAGAAAGTTGGCGCCCCCAGCGTGGGAGTGGCGCCCTCAGGGTGGATGCTGCTGCCTCGTTTGGCCAGTTGGCGCCCCTGGCGCCACCCAACAGGGCTGGATGCCCAAAATAAGGTGATTTGACCTATCTATGATGTTTACCCCATGACTTGAGCTATACTCACTCAAATTACACCATTTTGGTCTCTATGGAAAGCTAAGAGAAATGTCTACATCTTCCATAAAGACATCAAGGTCAAATTCCATCCCATAGGGTATGAAAATTGGTCAACCGGACAGGATATCTTTGTTTTTACATGGATTATCAACCTAATTGACAACATATAACTTTCCAATAAATAATTCTTAGTTCTTGCAAGATACTTTCATTCCAAAATAACATGCATACATATGTCTCCTTCACTTACAATATTACAACACATCTTAATTACAGAATAATGAGACTTAGCTTCAAAATACTATGATCATCACCTTGGTTCCCAACAACATAAGAGATACCACAAGAAATGAGCATAGGCTAAGTCCATCCAATAAAGCATGATATACATGTGATGATTTGCTTTCAAATATAAATCCTATACATGATATTTCTACATGTCATATGTATAATCCCAAAAGTGCAACATCTTCATGCATCACTAATCCAAATACGGCCACTTGCCACTGGTGGCTCCTGCAGCATCCTTTCCTGAAAGGGGGTCCCCACAACACGGGGTGAGATATACGAATATATCCAGTAAATCAGGGGTCCTTGGAGCATCTCCCCACCCCATAGTTCCAAAAACAATGTAATAGCAATAACAATAATAATGCAGTAAATACATATCTATGCAAAGTGTAAATAACATCTCCAGGAGAAATCCCTCGAGCTCTCAAGCTGTCCTAAGGATACTCAGATGCAAATAGTCCTACTGGCCAGCTAAACTACCATGTATGATTTACGCATCGTCATGCAACATACCAACATAGGGAACCACCATCCTATGCCACACCAAATGCATACACATACGTATAACAAAGCATTAAACTATTTCATTGCATTTATATACACAATCACAACCTCTACCCATTCAGGGCTTGTGGAACAGTCAAGGAAATTACACCCAAGGTCCGAAGGCTTCCTCAAAGCTTCAGTCAACCTTTGTTCTTCACCAACAGGTTCCGCAACCAATCAACTTTGGTTTCAAACTATAGCTTACTAGGTACACACCTATTCCAAAGAGCTAATCAAGCTCCATAGCTTGCTCCAATGGTTGGTCACTCAATGTTGATCCCAATGCCTCAATCCTAACATCATAAAGGCATAATCAACAACCAACCAAACCATGATCATAATTGCAAGAAAACCCACAACCAAGTATCATGTTCTTGCAAATTTTCAAAGCATAATCAAATGGCTAACTAAGTTCATTTCTAGCATTTTTCATAACATGCACTAAGCTTCATTCTTCCAAGAGCATAGCTAATCTGCTCACACTATCAAAAACCCCCAAAACACTATTCATCCATAGCCCTAACCATGAAATTTTCAAGGAAACAAGGTACAAGGGTTAGAATCTTACCACCAATGGTTACACAACCAAGGATTGATGGTTCCTTAAGCTTCCAAGGAGAGAATCACCTCCAATCACCCCAAAACCTTCAAAGGGTCGAAACTTTGGAGAAGAAAATCCCACAACACAACACTCCCCACCAAGAACCAATCTAGGATTAGGAATGAAGGCGAGATTCTAAGTGATTTAGAGTTTCTGTTGTCCCTTTTCTTTTCTCTTCATTTTCTGGATCTTTAATTAGTATACTTATTCAACAAATCTACCACAAATATTTTTTGCTCAGCAAATGGGTGTTTGTATGCTTCAAATAGCACGAAATCCTCATTAAAGTAAAGTGTCACATAATTTTATTTTATTTTTAATGTAAGATCCTATGTTTATTGGATCTTTCATTATACGTTTTCCCCCTGTGCACTAATGTTGTTATTTGTTTGGTTGCTGAGGAACTTAAAGTCTTGAAAGTAAGAAGTGGGAGTTGATTGTATAGTAATATGAAGCTAGTAATTTTATTCTCCCTTTTGTTGTTATGGTTGTGTAATTTGTAATCATTGATACTATGGCTTACTAGGCTTACTTATGGACTGGATTACAAAGGAAATGTGTGTGGGGACAAGCATGCTGGCCTTCGTGAATTGGAGCTCAGATACTGGCTAAATCCTAATCAGGTTTATCAACGTGGATTGAAGGATAGCCAATTTAAACTCGCCAATGCTCGCAGTATATGCTTGTTGGATTGCCCCATTCTAAGTTCCAATTGGCCTTGAAGGCCGTAGCATGTGAGAGGGAAAAACAAAATTTTTTCCGCAAGCGGAATACACATGCATGTCAAGATACATACTTTAAGACGTATGTCATACCTTGTTCGTGAAAACTCAAGATGATCAAGGTAGGTCTGAAGGGTTCAGACCCTCTAACGTTGATCCACACCACCCGCGTCTAGATACAGGAACTCCTTCCAGTAAAGCCGCCGACTGATCACCACAATAAGGCTTGCTATGCGTTCAATGTGTGATGAAAGGAGACTATGTTAAAGATTTTAGAAGAGTGAAGTTTTCAGAGAGAAAACCTCACAAAAGTAGCGCAGGAATAAGGAGAGAATGGCTTAGGCTTTTTACAAAACCCTAGGAGGAACATATATACTATTAGGCGCACAAGAAGTGATCAAGAGAGTCATGATGCAATCAGATTTTTGATCCTCAAAATCCCTTCAAAAGGGCGCACCAACAAGGAGAAATAAGAGGATTTGTTGCAAATCAAATCTTATCAAATCTTGCCAACAACATCCTATCATATCTTTATGATATTAGGTTCGAACCTAATCAAATATCTGATCATATATCATCATATATTCAGCTATATGGTGCGCCCCATATAGCCTAAATAATGACCAGATACATTTTAGTAGTTGCATTCAAACTTGAATCAAATCACTCAAATATTCTCCCAACAGATCGTATCTTCTGGAGCTGATTCTGATGACTAACCAACAGCCAAATCAGCACCCCAAATCTTCTTAGATTATGTCCAAAAGATTTCCTCTTGATATGTTCCAACAAGATCTCATCTTATCCTTTTGTTATGAAACAACTTTTCATAGCCAATTCAAATTCGAATTTCAAACATTTGAATTCAAACTTTCAAACACTTAAATTTTAAATTCAAATTCAAATTCTAAATTCAAATTCAAATTTCAAATTTCAAATTTCAAAATTCAAATTTCAAATTTCAAATTTCAAAATTCAAAATTCAAAATTCAAAATTCGAATTTCAAAATTCAAATTCAAAATTTAAACATTTGATAATTAATTTAACTAATTAAATTAATTAGTAATGTCTTGGACTATCCAAGCCCATTACTTAGATCCATGCGCCCTCCACCTTATCTGTGGAGTTCCAAACTACTTCTTGGGCTAATAACAATTGTTAGGCCCAATATCTTTAATGCTAGAGCATCTAGACAATTAGGTGTTAGTGTGTGACAGCCACTGACATAAATGGGCTTGGGCCCAATAAGCCCACAACCCATCTAATGACAACACAGAGCACTAGCAATGCTTTGTTGCCCCAGAACTAGTTAGATTAATGACTTGATCATCCTATTACACATATTTGGTTGCCGTATATATTTCCTTTCGTCTCGGTTACCTTCCCATAAAACCTAGGGTAAGGAAGCGTATCAACCCCTGCGGTTTAGGGTAAGCTTTATTCGAAATAAGGAATCTTCAATTTACAGACTCTAAAGGCAGATCATCTCATGATCTCTTTTACTATGCATAGATTCCCGAGTCCCCGTAAATGTCATCCCGATTTCTCCGGTTTACAGATAACCTAATCTCTCATAGAGATTTGACGAATTCCTTCAGCTTATCACCCTAGCCCTGTGTTCTTTTAGGACAAGCCCAACAGTATACCTATGAGTCTCCATGTTTCAGGCAGACGAGGTGCACAATCAAAGCATGCCTTCTAGAACACAGTCTAGGTAATAACTTCTGGTCTTAGGAAAGACATACCCAAATATAAAGAGACTACTCTAATGATACTCTCTGTGAGAGTTCCTCATAGAGTCTCTTTGTGGGTCTGTTCAGTGCGAGCTATACCCTTATAGGTCCACCCACGACTTTAGTTAAGACATCTCCATATCTGTAGCACATGAGGTCTATACCTTGTATCCATATACAAGTAAATAAGTCGTGCTAGTCTTACCCGAGATTACTGACCCCATTCTCAGTATCTCTAGACTAGGAACATAAAATTAGGAATAAACATCCGGTATTCTTGAATCCTCATGATTGTGATCTCATCACAGATACTCAAGAGATACCTATTTTATTCCACGGGGTTTATCAAGTTATTCATAATATATTAACATTAATATCGAGACAGAATTATGAAACAAGATAAAGAGTGCTTTTATTTATTTGCGACAATATTAAAAAGGTCTACATTTATGTCCTTATTTAATCATAAGATTGTCTCTAGGACACTCAAATACTAACAAGCTCCCACTTGGCAATGTTTTTATGTTTTCTTTCTTCTTTTTTATGCCATGGGGGAAGGGGGAGATGGTGTTTAGGGAACTGTATATATCCTTATATTTGACAGTTTACAAAATATCTGATTCTTAAAGCATGTTTTTTTTGTCTAGTTTACTGGAGTTGCCAATTCATTGCTCAAGCATCAAATGTGTCTTTAAAGCATTGGCAGCAGATGGGTGGAGTTAACATCAATGAGGACATTGTTATTGATAAGTCCATTCACAATTATATCAATGCTCGGTCAGCTGTATTGAAGGTTAATTTTTTTTCAACATTCTACTTTTTTTTTTTTTTAAATTGTTGTTACGAACTGTGATATTGCTAGGGGAAACAATAAACAATTAACTTCAACATTCTATATTATATGCATGTTGCTTTATCAGCTTGTTAGTTTTAACTTCTAATACAAGAAATAGATAATTAAATGAAGTAAGTTTGTGGGTGATAGGATTGAATACTGTTGAGATATATAAAACCATAAGGTCACGAGTTCGATCCTCACCGTCCCCCACTTGTGGAATTAAATAAAAAGCACAACAAAAAAGGTAAATAAAAAATTGGGCCTGTGCAATATCCACACTTCAAACCCAAAGGGCTCTTGTATGAGGGGGTGTGTTAGAGAATAATATAAATTATTAAAAAGACCCTCACCTAACACCTTAAGGTTTTGGGTTGAAGTGGTTTTTTACATGGTAACAGAGCCTCGGTGTACCGGGTTCGATCCTCACCATATACAGAAAATCAGAGCAAGAGCTCCCAACTATGGAGAAATATCCTAGGCCCAAGCTTTTAGCCAGAAAAACAGAAAAGTGACATAATGCCCTCTACTTGACTCCCCCTCTTACAACAGTTTCATTTTCTATTTCCTTTAAGTAACTAACTCCCTCCCACACTCACACTTTTAGCACTCTTGCTAATTTAGTTTGGGCTAATGGGAATAAACCTATAGGACCTTGTGCCTAGCTTTTGGATCCTTATTTCCATCAACAATGCCACCCTTAAAAGCTGCCTTGTCCTCATGGAAGACATTTTGGAGTTGGCCTCGGATGCTACACTCCTCTTTCCAATTGGCCTCTTCTATCAGTTCAGATTTCCATAGGATCAGCACGTGATCTTTTGGAAATTGGTCTCACGTGAAGCCAGGATTGCCTCAGGTTTGACAGGGGTGTGGTCGTCAACTGTTGGGATAAATTTTAAATGTCCGTTTTTTAGCAGTTTTGGTTATTTAGTTTCTTGTGTCAGTTAGAATATTAATGAGTCAGTTAGAATATTAATGAGTCAATTATGTCAGTTATAAAGTAATAAGGGTGTTATGTGTGGAGTTATGTTGGTCAGTTTTATAGCTTATAAATAGCCTTTGATAGTTTGTATGATATGTAGATCAAATAGATCAAGTAGATCAAGAGAAAAAGTGAAAGAGCAAGAATAGAAAAGAAAAGTTTTTTGTAGATACACAAGTCTGGTTGTCTCTTACATCTGTGTGTGGATATTCAATTCTAACAAATTGGTATCAGAGCTTGGGCTATGGAGGAAAAGAACGAGATGGAAGTGCCACTCTTTTATGGAGATAAAGATGAAGCATTGGTCTTCTTACTTTGTCTAAAAGAATATTTTCGGAGAGAAAAAACATTTGAAGAGAACAAATGGCAGGTAGCCATGAGAAGACTCAGAGGAAGCGCAATCAAATGGTTCCGTACATGGAACTGCCGCGACTTTAATAATATGTGGAAGGATTTTCTAATGGCCTTCATAACAAAATACTTGCCTGGACATTTTGATCTGATTAATGAAGAAGATGAAATCTTCAATGATGATGATGAAGATGAGGAGAATGATGCGGATGAAGAAGAGACCGAGATGGTGGAATCCGAGGTTGCCAACGGCAACGCATCCGCGGAGGAGATTGACGTGTCAGGGCGCGTAAGAAATGACTCGGAGAAGAAGACGATGGAGATGACTGCGGCCGAAGGAGCCGAGATAAAAGAAGAGGAGAACGAAGGAGCTGAGATAGAAGATGAGGAGAACGAAGGAGCCGAGATCGAAGCAGAGAAGGACGTGAATGACGAGTCCATTGTTGAGGTAGAAGACTTCGTGGAACCTGAGTGTCTGGAGACAGTCGAAAATCGGAAAGGAGATTGAGAAGCCGAGGTGCTTGATGGAGACCGGCTTGGAGGAGACTGCGAATCCGAGTCTCATGTTGATAACCGGGATGGGGGAGATCCCGGCTAAATCACCGAGTTCATGTTTTGGAGAAGAGCTCGACCCCGGCGTGATGAGGTTGATGTCGGAGACCGACATAGGCGCGGTTCGGGTTGGAAGTCAGAAGTTGGAGACTGCATTGAATTTATGGTGGAAGTGGAAGATGTCGACACCACCGAAAAGAGACCATTTCCCTGGAGGACGGTGTTCTAAGATTCCATTGATGAGGCGCGTGGAAGCTGTTCTCGATGAAGAAGAACCCGGCGATGAAGAAACTGAGAGCGAAAAAATGGAAGGTGCATTTGAAGAAAAGGATGTGGTCTTGAAGAGAAAAAGAGGTTTTGTTGACAATACCAATGATGCAGAAATTGGGATTGGACGAGGAAATCAAATTGTGAAAGCAACTGATGAAGTGGCGAATGAAACTGAGAAGAATTTGGGTGACGAGAAACTTGCATGTGAAGAAGATGCAGCGAATGGAAACAAGGAAAGTCCTGCTAATGAAACTGAAAATATCAAATTGAAGAAGCCACCGGATAAAATAAAATATGTTCAGAATGAAACTGAAAATATCGAATTGAAGAAGCCGCCGGATAAAATAAAATATGTTCAGAAAAATAATTGCAGGGGAGATATTTTTTTGAGTTAATTAATTTGGAAGGTGTTAGATGTTTTTTGTCAGTGATCAAGATTGAAGAAAACAGGCGCGATCAAAAAGTTGAAGAAAAGCAGAAGCAACGCGAAGAAAGAAAGAAGAATTTAAAATTTATGGGGGAGTTTTGTTGGGATAAATTTTAAATGTCCGTTTTTTAGCAGTTTTGTTTAGTTTCTTGTGTCAGTTAGAATATTAATGAGTCAGTTATGTCAGTTAGAATATTAATGAGTCAGTTATGTCAGTTATAAAATAATGAGGGTGTTTTGTGTGGAGTTATGTTGGTCAGTTTTATAGCTTATAAATAGCCTTTGATAGTTTGTATGATATGTAGATCAAATAGATCAAGTAGATCAAGAGAAAAAGAGAAAGAGCAAGAATAGAAAAGAAAAGTTTTTTGTAGATACACAAGTCTGGTTGTCTCTTACATCTGTGTGTGGATATTCAATTATAACATCAACCTCCAAGCCATGAGGCAATTCAGACTCCACTGGATGGTGTTTCCAATGGCCTTTTTAAGTTGTGAAACGTGAAAAATTGGATGAACGCCTGCAGTTGCTGCTATTAGCAGTTTGTAGGTCAATTCTCCCATACTAGCTAAGATTCAAAATGGACCATAGTAGCGGGCTGACAACTTAGGAATGATCTTTTTGCCGCAGAAATCTGCCTATGTGGGTGAAGTTTGACACAACCCACGACTTCCCTCCTATAAGTATCAACACCGCTCTTCATAGTTTGTTGTGCCTGTGATAAGTTGAATTTTAGCTTCCTGAGAACTTCATCTCTCTCACTTAGAATCTTAGCTACGAGTCTACTAAAGTCTCACCAGCAAGGTGGTGCCTGATTGCTGGTGGAGGGAAGCGATATACAGCTTCAGAGGGAGTGGTCTTGGTAGTGGAGTGGAAAGTGGTATTGTATCAAAATTCAGCCAAAAAAGCCCCAATTGTTAGTTTGCATAATATATCATGTTCATAAATCATAAAATAAGAACATGATAAAGGATCTTGGGAATACATGATTTTCACATACACATAAGAAATAAAGACATACCCGGAAACAATGATGAAAGATTAACAGCAGTCATCATCTTGTGAGCAATTGTGTTATGGTAGTTTCTCTCTCTAAGCCTTCTTTACTTTGATATGTATTCTGATGGATAGAATGACATTAGGGTAGAAGGGAAGAGAGGACAATCCCTAATATATATATATTCCATAACTCATAATCTGGTAAGTCCATCATATTACCAAATCAAATCAATGATTGAGATTAAGTGTATCAGTAATTAATTGGGCCATATAACGTTTAATGGGTAATATCAAGAATCTTATTATTATAATTATAATAAAATCCTTTTAATATTATAATTGATTCTTAATATTTCTAACACCAATGCCTACTGTTTAGGCTATTCAAAAGCAAAGCACCGCAAATAAGTATCCATTCAACAGCCAACCACCTCATTTTCGTCACCAGTCTGAAGATGAAAGGACATACTCGTCTTCAAAATAGTCCCTTGAAGGCAAAACATCTCTTTCCAGAAATTGCGCAGGAACAAAGGGTCACTATCACTCGCAATTGCACTTGGAAAACCATACAATCGTACTACTTCTTTTACAAAATTCTCAGCAACAATACTTTGACAATCTGTCTACCACATCCATGATATCTTCATACCCTTGGGTTTTAGGCAGACCAATAACGAAGTCCATGGTAACCTCTTCCCATATGAGGTTAGGGATGGGAAGTGGCTGCGTTATAAAAAAAAAAAATCTGCTTCGTGTTAAACCATGACTAGCGAAATTTGCTTCCTTATACCTTTCCAAAATAAACTCCTAGCTTTTGCTTGTAGGTTTGAGCAAAACCCGAATGTCCTCCGATAGGAGTGGAATAGAATTCTTGTTGCAATGTGGGAAGATTGCTGCGAGATTGCCAATCGGCCCTTGTAGAAAAGCAAATCTTCTTGTAGCAAGCATTCTGATATAGCATTGGGATCTTTCTTCAGCATATCTATGGCTTTCACTAATTCTGGATCAGCTAAGACCTCTTCCTTCACCTTAGCGAAATCCACCCAATAAGGACTAATGCAAATAGAAGGCAACTCATTATATTCTTCAATTTGGTACAGGGCATCCGTTGCTTTATATCCAGGACCTGACTTGCACACCACTTCCAATTGATATTCCATCAAATTAAATAACCAACAATGCTGAGCAGTAGTGGTGACTCTTCGCTGTAACAGGTGTTTGAGGCTTCTGTGGTCTGTATACACCTTGAATGGCCTTCCCAATAAAGTGTCTCCAATGCTGAACCACCAAGATCAATGCCATAACTTCCTTCTCATATGGACCTGGAAAGGTTGCTGGAAGCCAAGACATTGTTAAAATAAGCTACTTGAAAGTTAGAATGTGTATTGTATTCAATTGTGTATTAATCTAATACAAAGAGTTACAGTATATAGAGACCTAATGGGCTTAAGTGAGAAGCCCAGAATATTTACAGATCGGAAGCAATCTAATCAAATCTAATCATATCTAATATTTCCTATTCTAATATTTCTAACACTCCCCCTCAAGCTGGTACGTATATATCATAAGCTCCCATCTTGTTACATATATGATCTATTCGGGGACCTCTAAGAGCCTTGTGAAAACATCTGCAAGTTGATCACTGGAATTAACAAATGCTGTCTCGATCTCTCCTGACTGAATCTTCTCTCTAACAAAGTGACAATCAATTTCTATATGTTTCGTCCTCTCATGAAAGACTGGGTTAGAGGATATATGCAATGCTGCTTGATTGTCACAGATGAGTTTCATGGGTTGCTATTCATAGAGATGTAGCTCCTTAAGCAATTGTTTTAGCCAGATGAGCTCACAAGTTGCATTTTCCATTGCCCGATATTCTGCCTCTGCACTTGACCTTGCGACAATAGTTTGTTTCTTACTCTTCCAAGAGATCAAGTTTCCTCCAAAGAGAACACAATACCCCGAGGTGGATCGTCTGTCTGAAGGAGAACCTGCCCAGTCAGCATCTGAATAGCTAGATACCTTAGCATTTTCTTTATTTGTGTATAATAAACCTCTTCCTGGTGCTCTTTTGATATATTGAAGAATCCTGATAACTGCATCCCAACGGGAGTCACAAGGAGAGTCAAGGAATTGACTTGCCACACTAACTGCAAAAGAGATGTCTGGTCTTGTCACAGTAAGATAGTTCAACTTTCCAACTAACCGGCGATAACGACCAGGGTTTGCCAATGGCTCCCCCTGTCCATACCAGTTTAACAGCTTAACATTGGGATCCATAGGTGTATCAATAGGTTTACATCCCAACATACCAGTTTAATCTAGGATATCTAGTGCATACTTCTTCTGACAAATGGAAATGCCCTGCTTAGACTGTGCCACTTCGATCCCTAAGAAATATCGAAGTCTGCCAAGATCTTTGGTCTGAAACTGATTAAATAAGTATTTCTTTAACTGATCAATCCCAACTTGATCGCTGCCAGTAATAATGATGTCATCAACATAGACTAGAAGATAGATACACTGACCAGAAGAGCTATGCCTATAGAAGACAGAATGGTCGACTTTACTTCTGGTTAAGCCAAAGGATTGAACAGCAGAACTAAAGCGACTAAACCAAGCCCGAGGGGACTGCTTCAGGCCATATAAAGATTTACGAAGCTTACATACCATTCTAGAATTCTCCCTCTGAGCAACAAAACCTAGTGGTTGCTCCATATATACTTCCTCTTGCAAGTCACCATGTAAGAAAGCATTTTTGATATCAAGCTGTAGAAGGGGCCATTGATGAATGGCAGCAAGTGTAAGAAATAGGCGAACAGATGCCATCTTGGCAACAGGAGAAAAAGTATCCCCATAGTCAAGACCAAATATCTGAGTGTATCCTTTGGCCACCAAACGAGCTTTGAGGTGATCAACAGTGCCATCAGGACCAACTTTGACAGTGAATACCCATCGACAGCCGACTACTGACTTTCCGGGAGGAGCATGAACAAGTTCCCAGGTGCCATTGGAGTGAAGTGCTTGCATTTCATCAATCATCGCCTGACGCTAACACGGATGAGATAGTGCTTCACCTGTGGTTTTAGGAATAGAAACAGAGGAAATACTAGAAACAAAAGTAAAATGTGGTGAATAAAGTCTATCATAACTTAAGAAACTATAAAATGGATGAGGGTTGCGAGTGGATCGAATACCTTTGCGAAGGGCAATGAGAGTAATCTCTGATGGAGGATCCGGAGGGGAAGAGTCAACCGGAGCAGGCGATGAGTCAGTAAGGGTCAAATCTGCTGGAGGAACAGGCTGACGACGCTGATAGGTGAGAAAAGGACGGTCCTCAGGGATGGAGGTAAGGGGTAGCTCCTCCGGGATAGAGTCACTTGCAACTGGTAAAGACAAATCATGACAAGGAACAGGAAGAACATGATCAACTTGTGTTAACTGAGACGGGATAGAATGAAAATGTTGTTGATCAAGGAAAGTGACATCAGCCGAAACAATATAACGCTTGAGATCAAGAGAGTAGCAACGATAGCCCTTTTGAAAACGAGTGTATCCAAGGAAAATACACTTGAAAGCTTTGGATGTTAACATATCTTTACCTGGAGTAAGATCATGAACAAAACACGTACATCCAAATACATGTGGAGGTAGAGGATAGGAAGGTGCTCCTGGAAATAAAACACTATATGGAACTTCATTATTAAGTACGGAAGAGGGCATGCGATTGATGAGAAAGCAAGAGGTGATTATAGCATCTGCCCAAAAACAGAGTGGAACATTCATGTGATTTAGTAGGGTACGTGCAGTTTCAACCAAATGTATATTTTTACGTTCAGCCACTCCATTTTGTTGTGGAGTGTGTGGGCAAGTAGTCTGGTGTAACGTCTCACGTTTCTCCAAAAAATTAGAAAATTCAAGAGACACATATTCTTTTGCATTATCACTGCGCAAGATTTGAATAGAAGCACCAAATTAAGTATTTATTTCAGCACAAATTTTTTGATAAATTTAAAATAATTCAGAACGATTTTTCATTAAATAAACCCAAGTACGAGAGAAATCATCAATAAAGGTGACAAAATACTGAAAACCCAAAACAGACATTGTTCAACTTGGACCCCAAATGTCAGAACGAACAATAGATAGGGAGCATCAGCTCTTTTATTGACTCTATTAGCAAAGGAGGAGCGAGTGTGCTTTCCTTGCTGACAAGACTGACAATTTAAAGACTTAAGACTGGATAAAAAAGAAACCATAAGCTGAAGCTTGGATGACCCAGACGACTGTGAATTAGCTCAGGAGACTCTGTGAGAGAACATACTACTGGAGAAGGTGGTGCAATCAGATAGTAGAGACCTCATGACTCAATGCCCGTTCCAATCGTCTTCCCCGTATCCGGATCTTGCGTAGAAAAGGATTGTTTAGAGAAGGTAACAATACATGAAAAAGACTGAATCAACTGGCTAACAGAGATTAAATTAAAAGAATGCCAGGTATATAATAAACAGAGTTCAAAGCTAAAAAGGGAGTTGGGTTGGCTTCCCCAATTCCACGAGCAGGAGCCTTAGTTCCATCAGCAAGAATAACAGAGGGTAAGTTATTAGAATAAGAAAGTGAAGTGAAAAGATCCTTATTACCACAAAGGTGATGAGTAGCACCTGAGTCTATTATCCAGGGTCCAAGAGATGATTGAGAAATGAGTAGGATGTTGAGAGGAAACCTTCTTGAGAAGTGCCTCATATTCGGCACTTGAAAGAGTTACTGATCCAGTAGAAGGTGGTGTAACATCAGTCTGAACAAAGTTGACAGTTGATGGTTTCAAGTGAGGGTACTTCCTGTAGCAGCGTTCTTCAAAATGTCCAAGATTTTGGCAATAATTGCAATGAGGCCTCTGTCCACGGCCACGTCTGCGACTGTGTCCACTGTTCCAATTGGAATCATTTGAGCGAGAAAAGAATGCAGTGGAATCGGTAGCTGGCACATGTGTGGGAGCTGTTGATTTGTCCTTAAGATTCAGAAGGCGCTGGAAAGTGTGTGATAGGTTAGAATATTCTCACGAACACTTTCTAACTCCTCGGAAAGACCGGGGAGGGTTACGACCATAAAGAAGCGCTCCACCTGCTTCTTGTACGCAGCGGCATCTGCAGCATGAGGTAACATAGCTAAGAATTCTTGCATCAAAGAACGAATCTTATCAATATAAGTTTCCATTCGAGACTCTTGGAGATTTGCGCAATTCCATTCTCTGAGACACAATTGAATAAAGCTGCTGAATGTCATTAGTGTAGAGGTTTTTAGCTTCTTCCCATACGTCATATCAATGGACTGCCAAAGTATACTTAGCAGTTAAGCATCAATCTTGTCCCATTCAGATGTCTGATCTTTTGAAATATCGGCAGACTTAGTTGCAAAATGTTGACCGTGCCCCTGACCAGTAAACCAGATCTTAACTGAGGTAGACCAGGTCTTGTAATTAGCAGATCCGGTCAGTTTCATTGTTGTAATGGATGGGGTAGTACTGGAGATGACTCCAGTAATGTTTTTGGATGCGCCCTCCATCAAAAAATTAAATAAAGATGACCAGATAAACAAAGATAACCAGATAAAAAGACCAAATAAACACAGATTACCAGATAAAAAATAACGCAGAATTAAATAAAAAGGTCCAGCACTACGGACAACGAACAGAGAGCAAAGAATCACTGATATCTTCTGAAAGGACGAGACCCACAACGAACGAAGACCAGATTTGGGAAGAGGGGAGGAAAGTGAGCTGTTCTGTCCTGGAGTGGTCGCAAAAAGTCACCGGAACAGTGCTCACGCGCTGGTGAGAGGCGGCGCGTGAGGACCACGCGCAGAGGAGGTCACCCGCGCGTGAGGGCGCGTGAGTTGGCCGCCGGTGATGGGCTTTCCACAGTGTTGGTCGCCGGAGGAAGGAGAGCCTGATCGCAGGTTTTCCGGTTGAAATCGTCGCCCGATAAATTCTCCGGTGACCGTGAACAGTAGCAAACGGCGGTTCCGACGGCAAACAGAGGCTGATTTCTGACTATTCAAGGTTGAGGAGGCTGGTTTCTGACTTTTTAGGGTTAAGGCTAAATATTTGGTGACTAATTAAGGGTTAAGGCTAAAAAAGGGTTGCCGGTATGATGCACGGCGAGATAAGGGTTTTATGCAGAAGCGAGGTTTCCCAAAATGTAAGCTCTGGTACCAACTTGAAAGTAATAATGTGTATTGTATTCAATTGTGTATTAATCTAATACAAAGAGTTACAATATATAGAGACCCTAATGGGCTTAAGTGAGAAGCCCATAATATTTACAGATAGGAATTAATCTAATCAAATCAAATCAAATCATATCTAATATTTCCTATTCTAATATTTCTAACAAAGCTAAAGGTCTTCTTGCATCAAAACTCCTCTTCACCCATGAAGCATCACATTCGATGATGAATTCTTTTGAAAATTCAAGTAGGGCCAATACAGGAGAAGAAATGAGGTGATGTTTCAGTGTATCGAAGGCCCTTTGGTCCTTGTCGTTCCATGATATCCCATCTTCTTTGTCAGTTCTGTAAGTGGCTGGGCTATTTTTTTGTTGAGATATATAAAACCATTAATGTAACCTCACCAACAGCTTAAGCTTTTGGGTTGAATTGGTTCTTTACATGGTATCAGAGCCTCGTGTCCCGGGTTCGATCCTCGCCGCCCCCCACTTTCTTTCAAGTGGAATTTCTTTGTTCGCACAGGTAGGTGGGCCTGTGCATTGTCCACTCTTCAAGCCCGGTGGGCTCTCGTGTGAGGGGGCGTGTTGAGATATATAAAACCATTAATGTAACTTCTCCCAACAGCTTAAGCTTTTAAGTTGAATTGGTTCTTTACATTTTTCCATGGTCCTTAATAAAACGCCTATAATACTCCATAAGACCTACGAATCCATGCACCCCTTTGGAGTTACTAGGCACAGGCTAATCCAATACACATTAAACCCTGGAAGGATCCATGGTCCGGTTGAAGAGATAATATGGGCTAAGTACTCCATTAATTGTTGACCAAAAAGACACTTTTCATGGTAACAAAGCGAATTTTGTAGCAGCAATTCCAAAACTTTTCCTAAATGAACTAGATGCTGTCTCTCAGAAGGGCTATATATATATCAAGATATAATAAAAAAAAGTTTAGCACATGTCATCTAAGTAGGGGTCGGAAAACATAATTCACAGTTGATTGGAAATTGGATGGAGCATTCATGAGACCAAATGGCATAACTAGGTACTCCTAATGCCTATCATGCGTTTGAAAGGCTGTTTTATGTGTCTTCTTCTCTAACTCTTATTTGGTGGAAACCTGACCTGAGATCAATTTTGGAGAACCCAACCCAAGGAAGCACCCCTAATATGAACATTCCGCAAAAATGATATACTGCTAGGATAGCAAAGCAGCACACTATTTAAAGTTTTTAAGTCCTTGTTTTTGTTAAACCTTTTATAACAAGCCCCTAACTAATTGATACTTCATAATGTTCTTGGTAAGGGTAAAAATGCAATTAATAGAATATGTTAGCTATTTTTACTTATCCTTTCCTTCACTTCTTGTATTTTCACTCTAAGTATACTTGTTTGAAACTTTGCTTTTACTATTTCATATGCCCTGTCACTAAACATTATGTGTATTATGTGCTGTAGAATTTTGATGTTTCACAATCACTTTTATTTGCAGAGATACATGGCCGACGTAGGAAAGGCATGGCCTGTGCTGATTGTTTGTGGAGGGATTTTACCTCTGTTTCTGTCTGTGATTTGGCTGCTGATGATTCGGCATTTTGTTGCTGCAATGCCTTGGATAACGGTGTTTTTCTTTAATGTTCTAATAGTATCAGTAACAATGCTCTACTACCTAAAAGGTTAGGATCTCTGGCAGGCTAATTGTGATCCAAATGTATTTTTAAGGAAATACCACTAGACAGAAGACGACCAAAATGTGAATACTCCTTTATTGTATATTTCATTCTTCCTTTCTATGTATTTGACGTTTGATTCCTTGTCAGCTGCATGGCCTATTCATTTTTGAGATTACCATTTTAATAAATACACTTGCATCAACTATACATTTGCATCCTCTCATATATCCAACCATGCACAGTAGCACACAACACTTCTCTGGTTTCGTGTTAAGTTTGACACTTATTGCAAACCTATTGTTAGACACTTAACACGGACCTGTTTGTGTAACAATTTAGAATAAAAATTGAAAAGGAACTTCTGGGCCGAACACAAGCTTTGTTCCAGACATGTTTTTGGTAAAATATATGACTTATGGCATGAGGCAGGGGCCATTTGGAAAGCACTGAACATTTTGGTTGTAATGTATTTTCTTTTACTAAATATTGGAATTTGGAATGTCAAAAATTGTTTGATGATATGGTTTAATTTTTGAATTTTTTTGAGTTTGTATTTTGATAGAGGAGTCATTCTTTGGGACTTGGAAATGATCTAGATCTTATCCTCGTTCTTTTATGCAGTTTGGGGATTGGAAACAGTGAAAATAATTTGTTTGCATGCATGGTGTACTTTGCTGATTCTAGTTGAAACCTATTATCCTTTCTATGTAACTTTGAATTATCTAGCCAAATATTTTTATTTATCTTTTTCTAGATTTTGAGCAAACATCAATCACACAATAAAGCTGAGTTAATGTTGTCTTTCTGACTTTCAGTTGGATGGATAGGAAATGATGCTATTTCCCCCATTATTGGTGAGCATGATCCTTACATTCATATATTTGGGAGGGTAAGTATCGTTGTGACTGAGTACTTAAATCTGTGATCTCTCTCTCTCTCTCTCTCTCTGTGTGTGTGTGTGTGTTGATGATTTTATCATGTAAATCTTACGAACTGGTTTCCTTTTCAGGAGCTGACTCATCTACGTGTTGTCACTGTCATTATGACCTTTATCATGGTTGTTTCCATTCTTACATCAATTGCTATTGTTCGGCGCATCCTTATGGCAACTTCTGTCCTTAAGGCAAGCATAACTTTATTATATGCAAATATAAAACTATGATTAAGTTTGTTGTTTTTGTTCATTGATTTATTTCTTATCGTAATTATGTATATTTTTTAACCTTAAAAATATTTGTCAGAGGTTGAACTTCCAATCATTGTCAAATTTGTCATGCATTTTTAATAACCTCTTAAGTAATTGATACATCTGCTTACTCTTGTCTTAAAGTTGGTGAATATAGCAGAAGAAGGGTAAAAAAACAAAAATTGGGGTAAATTACACATTACCTATCTCTACTTTTTCAATTAACCCCCTCAAGTTTTTTTTCTTTTTTCTTTGCATCTGAACTGTTGTTCAAGTTCTTTCCAGCTAACTTCAACAGCAATTTAACTTTCTGAATCTATACTCGTAAAGTTTATCTTTTGTAGGAGGTTTGGTGATAAAAAATAAACTTTTATGGGGTAGGTTAAGTGTTAAACCACTGGAAGCTAACGTGTAAAATTGTAAAGAACCAATTCAACCCAAGCTTAAGCTATTGGGTGAGATTAAATTAATGATTTTATATATCTCAACACGCCCCCTCACACGAGAACCCACTGGGCTTGAAGAGTGAACAATGCATAGGCCCACCTACCTATGCGAAGAAAGAGATTCCACTAGAAAGAAAGTGAAAGGCGGCGAGGATCGAACCCGGTACACTGAGACTCTGATACCATGTAAAGAACCAATTCAACCCAAAAGCTTAAGCTATTGGGTGAGGTTAAATTAATAATTTTATATATCTCAACAAAAATAAACAATAACTTCTGTTAAAGTTAACTGAAAAAATGCTTTCAAATTAAACCTAAGTTGAGAGAACCTTGTTTTTGTTGTTGTTTGGGGGGGGGGGGGGGGTTGTTTAATTGAAAAAGGATGAAAGTATAAGAGGGTAATGTGTAATTTACCCTAAAAATCAATGAGCATTATTTAGTGTCAAAAGAACAAAATAAATAGTTTTTGTTACAATAATGTTGAAAAAAATCCTCTTTTTCTATCATTATTTTATTTTTTTAAATTGTGGTTGAAGTAATTAAGAGAAAATACGAATCCAATGTCAAGAGAAATATGCGCGCAGCTGGGTAAACTCAGCTTATCTTATAAAGTGTTCCTACCCCATGAGTACTGAGTGCTGACTGCTAAGATTGAGCAATTGGAGTATATGTGCACCCCTGTTCTAGGAAAAAAATTTATTTTAAAGCTACAGCTAATTTTGCATCTGGCTGCAATACACAGCTTAATCGAATTCTGGTCATACTAGTTTGACCAGCCATTGTTCTTGTTTAACTATTCAATGAGTGGATGCTTAACCTTTTATCCTCCTCTCTGACAGTGGTATTTTGTTGTAAACCATAGCATTTTCATTGTTGATATGTGTTATATGTCTTGCATATGGAATATTTATTCCATAACTCCTGTGACCTATACCCCTATCTAACCTTACTGTTTTCACATCTAGTTGTCACAAAGTTACTCATAACTTCTCTTCGAGAAATTTGTTACACATACCTACCTAGCCCATAGGCACATAATGTGGTACTGTGAAATGATGATACTGCATTCTTTCCATTATGACAGTTAATCAATTAAATTGATTTTAATGCAAATATTGCTAACAGGTTGCTGCAAAAGTGATAGGAGAAGTTAAAGCACTTATTATTTTTCCGATCATACCATATGGTGTCCTCGCTGTGTTCTACATGTTCTGGATTTCTTCTGCTATCCATTTGTTCAGCTCTGGTCAGGTTGTTCAGAATAACTGCAACTCTAACTGCTGTGCATATGATCTCATGGAAAAAAAGGTGATCTGTGATCATTGTTGTGGATACAGCATTCGTTACACACCACATATTGGAGTTGCCATCCTTTTTCACCTATTTGGGTGTTATTGGGCAACACAATTTTTCATAGCAAGCTCATCAACTGTGATTGCTGGATCTGTTGCATCTTATTATTGGGCCCGTGGCGAAGCATCTGTAAGTCAAAACACTTTGTTCATAGATGAAATGAATAATACAATTCATAGAACATTTTTTTCCATAGTTCACAGGATTCAGGGAGAGTTTTATGCAGATAAGACTACTGAACTTTGATAAGATTGAATGATATGTATCCCAGCCTTTGCAGGGGCATGGTTTTCTATTTGGCTCAGAAATTCTTCTTGATCAGTATAAGTTGTACCAGTGTAGGATTATAAATTGTTAAAATATGACTATCATTTTATCTAGTTATTTTGGGGTTAACTGTTGGAAATCGACAATCAAACAGAATCGAGAAAACAGAAAAAGAGATAAGAGTAGAGAGATTGACACGATGATTTACCCTGGTTCACCCAATATAGGCTACGTCCAGCTTGTCTGTACTATATTCACCTCACCGTCACTCGTTACAAGTCTCTCGGTTTACAAGGCAAATATAAATAGGATTACAAGAAACCCTAACAGCAGCTATTCATGGGCTTGCCTTTCTGCTGACCCCGACAATTAGGGCCAACATCATCATGTGAAGTATGAGCCATACCCAACATTCTCCCACTTGGTGAATGCTTCACATGTTTCTTCAATCCCAAAGCATCTGTACACCATTCAAACTTCTCCGAAGTCACTGCCTTGGTCAGAAAATCAGCATTGTTGACCTTTGTGTCAACCTTCTCCAGCAATACAACCTTGTCTTCAATCTTCTCTCTGATGAAGTGGTACTGTATGCCGATATGCTTGGTCCTCGCATGGAAACCTGGGTTCTTAGCCAAGAAAATGGCGCTCTGATTGTCACACCCAACGATCATCTCTCCTTGTGCAAAGCCAAGCTCTTTGCACAACCTCCGTAACCAAATAGCTTCCTTAACAGCATGTGTCAAGGCCATGTACTCAGCCTCTGTAGAAGATAAAGCAACAGTGCTCTGCCTCTTACTCATCCAACTGATAGCTCCGCCAAATGAAGAAACAACATATCCACTTGTAGATCTTCTACTATCAATGTCACCTCCCCAATCAGCATCCACAAAGTATCTCAGCTCTAACAATGTCTGTCCCCTTGAGCCCTTCACGCCTTCATAGCATAACCCAAGGTCAGACGTACCACGAAGATAGCGGAACACACGCTTCACAGCCGTCCAGTGCTCATTTCCTGGCTTAGACATATACCTGCTCAATACTCCCACTGCTTGAGCAATATCAGGTCGAGTACAAATCATGGCATACATCAGACTCCCTACTGCACTAGCATAAGGAACTGACGCCATATCTTCTTTTTCTTCTTCAGTCTTGGGACACTGGTCAGCCGATAACTTAGAACCAGTAGACATGGGAGTCAACACAGGCTTGCAGTCAGTCATCTTGAATTTCTTCAGAACATCTTCTATGTACTTCTGCTGACTTAACCATAATCTTCGTTTGTCACGCTCCCTCTTAATCTGCATACCCAAGATCACATTTGCAGCGCCTAGATCTTTCATTTCAAACTGCTTTGCTAGCAGTCCTTTAACAGTGCTGATCATTTTCAAACTGTTTCCAACGAGTAACATGTCGTCAACATACAAAGTTAGAATAACAAAGTCACCTTCTAACCTTTTCACATAAACACAGTGATCAGCATCACAACGGTCAAAGCCAAGCTTCAGCACATAAGTGTCGAACTTCATGTACCACATCCTTGGGGACTGCTTCAGGCCATACAGAGATTTATTCAGCTTGCAGACTAGCTCCTCTTTGCCTCTTGCAATGAACCCCTCTGGTTGCTTCATGAAAATAACCTCCTCCAAATCACCATGAAGAAAAGTTGTCTTCACATCCAGCTGCTCCACCTCTAGGTCATATGCAGCTGCTACAGACAAAACCAGTCTTATGGAATTTAACTTTGCAACAGGTGAAAATACCTCACCATAATCAACCCCTTCTGTCTATGAATATCCCTTTGCAACCAATCGAGCCTTGTAGCGTTCAATCTCCCCATTGGCACCAACCTTCTTCTTGAACACCCACTTGCAACCAATTGCTTTTCGGTCTGCAGGTAGATTCACCAAACTCCAAGTTTGGTTTTTCATCAGAGACTTCATCTTTTCTTTCATAGCTTCCTCCCACTGTTTGGCATCCTCCGAGCTCCTCGCATGTTTTACAGTGCTCGGATCATCACCTGTAATACTAAATGCACAAACATCATCACTAGCACACAGGATATAATTTTCAGGTGTATACCTCTCAGATGGTCTTCTTTCCCTCGTGGATCTCCTCACCACTGGTGCTTCAACCTCAGCCTCAGTTTCAGAAAATTCATCCTCTACCTCATTATATTCAGCAGCTTCAGAATTCAAATTTTCCAATTCAATCTGTGAGTTTATTGTATCCTCTTTCAAACCCACATCCAACTCCACCGTCTGTGACTTTTCAGGAGCTTCAGGAAAAATCTGATTCAACTTAGATTCTCTGAATACAACGTCTCTGCTGTAAGTTACACTTCTAGTATCCGGATTCCACAACTTATAACCTTTGACGCCATCCTTGTACCCAATAAAGATACACTTTTCAGATTTACTGTCAAGCTTGTTTCTTTTCTCCTTGGGTACGTGCATATAAGCTTCACAGCCAAACACTCTGATATAAGATACGTCTGGCCTTTTTTTAAACAGTGCTTCATACGGAGTCTTCTCCTTCAAAGCTGATGTAGGAGATCTGTTCTTCAGATAACAAGCAGTAGCCACTGCCTCTGCCCAAAACTCAGTTGCCAAGCCTGCACCGCTCAGCATACTCCGTGCTTTCTCCATGAGAGATCGATTCAACCTCTCTGCCACCCCATTCTGTTGAGGTGAGTAGGGCGTAGTCTTCTGTCTTACAATCCCATTGCTCGCACAAAACTGGTCAAATTTTGTTGAACAGAACTCCCCTCCATTGTCAGTTCTCAGCACCTTGATTTTTTGATCAAATTGATTTTCCACCAAAGCCTTGAACTCGCAGAATTTATCGAACACTTCATCCTTGCTGCGCAAGAAATATAACGACACATATCTTGAAAAATCATCAGTAAAAGAAACATAATACCTTGATTTTCCATGTGATGCTACAGGTGTGGGGCCAAACACGTCGCTGTGTATCAAGTCCAGAACCCCCTCAGCTCTTCCTCCTATGGAATCAAAAGATACCCGATTTTGCTTCCCTTGCAGGCAATGCTCGCAAAATCCAAACCCCATAGAGCAGCTCGGAATTCCATCCACCAACTTCTTTGATGTTAGAGTCTCCAGACCTTTTCCTCCAATATGCCCCAGCCTCCTATGCCATAACATAGCAGTGTCCTCCTCCGCCTGTTCTGAAACATAGCTTTCACCACTGAATACTGTGCTACCCAGCAGTTTCCACAATTTACCATGACGCTCTCCTCTTGCAATAACCAAAGCTCCTCGAGTCATCTTGCAAGAATACTTGTCACTGCTAAAATTAATACCAGCATCTGCCATACTACCAACGGAGATCAGATTTCTGGTAAGCCCCGGAATATGCATCACACCCGGCAGATTCTTGACTGTCCCGTCACTCATCTTCAGCTTTACCTTCCCACGTCCCACAATTGCATGAGTCGTGTCATCTCCCATTCTAACTGTACCGCCAGAATACGATTCATAGGTGCAGAACCACTCCCTATGAGGTGTCATATGAAACGATGCTCCAGTGTCAATAATCCAATCATTACAGTCATTATGACTGTCAAACGCCATGTACAGGTCCCCTGTACTATCATCATCATCCTTCTTTGTACCCGAAGCAGACGGTTGTGAGTCATCCCGCTTCTCAGGACCTACACTTTTACTTCTGCAATTCCTTCTCAGATGTCCAACCTTTTTGCACCTCCAACACCTCATTTCAGATTTATCACGGGACTTTGATCGTCCCCTCGATCTTCCTCTGTGACCAGACTTTGATTTGTCATCACTCCTCCCTCTAGCAACCAGAGCCTCATTGTTGGTACCTTCAGAACCTACCCTTCTCATCTCCTCAGACAATAAGGCAGCAACAACCGTCTCAAACGACAGTTTATTAACACTAGTACCAATTGACACAATGATGTGCTCCCAAGAGTTGGGCAGTGAACACAACAAGGTGCAAGCTTTGTCTTCCTTGTCCAGGTTAATGTCTATAGACGAAAGTTGTGCACAAATAGTATTAAATTCATTTAAATGAGCAGAGAAAGAATCACCTTCGCTCATCCGCAGATTATACATCCTCCTTCGCAGGAACAGCTTGTTCACTAGTGACTTGCTCTGATAGAGACTTCCCAGCTTCGTCCAGAGATCCTTCGCGGTCTTCTCAGAAGTTACGTTCACCAGAACGTTATCAGCCAGGCATAACCAGATCAGGCTTCGAGCCTTTCGATCGTCTCTGGTCCACGCCTTCAACTCCTTCGACTCGCCATCACCTGACGTTTCTTCACCGACAGGTTTTGTTGGTACGGACGGCTTATCATCTTCGATCACGTACCACACGTCCCTGTCAACGAGCAGAGCCTCCGTCTTCAGCTTCCATAACTCGAACCCTTTTCCTCCGAACTTTTCAACCTCGACCCGTGATTGGCCAGTCGACATCCTCTCCAGATCAATTTCGCAGTTTTATCTATGCCAAGAAAAAACCCTAAATCGCGAAACCCCAATCTGTCACAGGAACCCTGGTCGCAGAACCAAAGCTCTTGATACCAATTGTTGGAAATCGAAAATCACACAGAATCGAGAAAACAGAAAAAGAGATAAGAGTAGAGAGATTGACACGATGATTTACCCTGGTTCACCCAATATAGGCTACGTCCAGCTTGTCTGTACTATATTCACCTCACCGCCACTCGTTACAAGTCTCTCGGTTTACAAGGCAAATATAAATAGGATTACAAGAAACCCTAACAGCAGCTATTCATGGGCCCACTTGCCTTTCTGCTGACCCCGACAATTAGGGCCAACATCATCATGTGAAGTATGAGCCATACCCAACATTAACTAGATTGCATGCTTCATAATCTTAAAATATCGAATTCAGATTAAAATGGAAAACTGTTGGTACTTGTTTGTTTGGCTGATTTGAATTGTATTATCAATTAATTAAACAATTATCTTTTGATAGTTAAAAATATCTATATATGTTATTAAATATAATTCATCTTTCTCAATGCAGCCAGAAATTCCTTTTGTTTCAGTCGTTTCCTCCATGAAGAGGCTTATGCGTTACAGTCTAGGTTCTGTGGCTCTTGGCTCTCTGACTGTATCATTTGTAGAATCAATCCATTTTCTACTTGAATCTGTACGCCGTAAACTAAAAGTCTCCAGTCACATGCCTGACAGCTGGATTGGCAACGCTGCATACCAATCTTCTCAATGTTTTCTTAGGTGTATTGAGTGGACCATCAAATCAGTGAACCGAAATGCTTACATCATGGTAAAATTTTGTTGATGTGCCACAAATCATTTATGCATGCATCATGCGGTTAGATATATGCTTATTATTTTGGAGCAATTATTCTTGTAACAAATAAGGATATATTAAGGACTAATAGAAGGAAGATCCCGTTTTAATGTACTTTTTGCCTTGTGATCAGCAAGTTTGGGTGAGGCTGGATTGCATATGGATCTCTGTAAAGTATACTTCAAAATAGGGGACAAAACATTTTTTCCAAAAAAAGGTTGACATGTTAAATAGTATATAGACTTTCATGATTAACCTAAACTCAACTTTTTCTCTCTTTTCTCAATAAACTTCCTGTCATGTCCTTTTGGGCACTTGAACATTAGAGAATGGCTAGTTGTTATCCAGTTACCAGAGGAGTATTCTAGCACAAGTTGCATAGAGAAAATGTGGGTATATTTCTGGATAAAGAATAGAAGAGTGATGACAAATAGAGTTGAGGCTTACTAAAAAATTATCTACTAAGTATTAATTTTTACCATCTATCTATACTTGTGGCATTCAAATGTTTCCTGTCAAACCCCCTTCCCTAAAACATGAATTTGCTTTAAACTTTTCTTGGAGAGTATTATTTTAGAATTTAGTTACTTATGTTCAATGAGTCTTTCTAATTTTACTTAGTATATTGCTTTTACATACTTTTTTTACTTGATTCAATGTGTCATCCTTTTCTGTTAATTCAATTTGCTTTCATATTTTATGTCTTTCTGCATTTAACTACTCAAGTATCTGCTTGAAACCTGCAGATTGCTATAACTGGTAAAAGTTTCTTTAAAGCTTCAGTTATTGCAACAGAGTTGATCATGAATAACATCCTACGGATTGGGCGTGTCAATGTGATTGGAGATGTTATTTTGTTTCTTGGAAAACTGTGTGTCAGCCTCTCAAGTGCTGTTTTTGCTTTCATCATGTTGGAAACACACAAGTACAGAGATGCGCATAACAAGATCTCCTCTCCGCTCTTGCCTGTCATGGTATGTTTTCTATAATCTAATTAAAAGAGTAGGGCTTGAAGATCAACTACGGTTTAACAAAAGCATAAAAGATGGTAGTTCACTTTTTAATGGGTAAAAAGTGTAGATTCTCATCTAGATGAATAGTTGGTAAAATATTATAATGTGTTCTATTATATGAACTTTATAGGTTTCAGTTCCAGATAAATGATTCATTATTATTCATAGTTTTCAAATAAGCTGATGTTGATTCAACCATTTTGGTCTTACATTAGTCAATGTGTTGTAGCCTACAGATATTTACAGAAGGTGTTTTTCTTTCCCCTTGAGCACTTAAATCTGTGGCTCTGCACCACTGAGTGAAAGATTAACTTTATGCATTCAACTTTATCATAATGGATAGCTTGTTAGTTAAAAGGATGAAGAGCTGGAAAATAGTTGCAAAAAAAAAAAAAAGTATACTAATTCACCCTTTAATGTTGAATTGTAAATGATTATCAGAACCTCATTTTTTTTTTTTTTTTGTGTAATGCAGGTTTGCTGGGCTCTTGGATATATTGTTGCTACTCTTTTCTTTGCGGTTGTAGAGATGTCAATTGACACCATCATTCTCTCATTCTGCCAGGATTCTGAAGAGCATGGGACTTTGCTCCAATGTGAGATGAATAGCTTCAAGATTAAGAATCATGTTTTAGTGAGTAAAATTAAGTATAAGGCTTAATTAAATGAATCTGAGTCACTTTGGAGTTAAAAAGTGTACTCAGTGAAAATTAAGGGGTATAAATGGGTACTAAATGGCAAAAGTGCCCAAAATATAAAAATAAAATTATAAATATTCCTAGAATAATATTCCAGACTTTTGGGTAAAGTTTGGTAATTAATGGAGTTGAATAGATAGACGAACTAATACCCGCATTATTTCACTTAACCAATGTTAAGTGATAAAGAACACAAAAGAACCCAAACCCCCCCAAGCAACCCGTCGAGCATCAGAGAAGAGGAAAGGAAGAAGGAGAAAGAAGAAGAAGGGAAAGGAGGGAGGAGAGAGAGAGAGAGAGAGCAAACTTAACCGTTTTGGGTGATTCAAAAGCCTAAACTACTCTAAATCTTCCCCTCTTTCATAATCCAAGCTTAGTTTTGAGTGGGGAGCATTGTGGAGAGGGATATTGCCCCTCAAAAATTCGGCCCTTTGTGAGATTTTGGGGTTTTGGGGGTTTCAACCTCCATGGAAGCTTGAGGAACACTCATTCCTCTATTGTGTGATCATTGGTGGTAAGTTTCCACTCTCTTTCACATGATTCTTGGAGATTTGCATGAGTTTAGGGTTAATGAATAGTGTTTTAGGGTTTTTATGAAATGTTGAGTAGATTGGCTATGTTCAAGGAAGAATGAGGCTTAGAGTATGTTGTGAAAAATGCTAGGAATGACATTTAATCGGTAGAAATGAGTTTATAGTGTTATTTTAGTATGCTTTGATGTTTGGAGAAATCTAGGCTTGGAACTATGGATTTCCTTGCATTGTTAGCATTGTTTGATTGTATTCCTTGTGTTGATAGGATTGAGGCAAGAGGACCAAGTGGAGTGACCAACCCTTGGGGTTGTGTGCAATTGAGGAAAGCTCAAGAGCAAGGTAAACCTTTGGACCTTGTGGTTGATCCCATTGAGTGTTCCACCATACTCCGTTGAGGAGAAATGGTTTATGAGATGTGATATGTAATTATGATAGTGATTGTATGCTCATGCATTGATTCATGCATTGATACATGTTATGATTGATTGATGATTATTGGTTGATGTTTGATTGTTTAAGAGTAATTGAGGAATGATTATAGAAGTAGCAATAATGAATGAGGTAATGGTTGAGGATTGTGATTGAGGTTATGAGTGATAGTATTATGATGAGGATGATTGGTAGGAACTTCCCTTGGAAACAGCCCTATGTGGATCTCCATGTGGTTAGAGCCTAAGAGGAACAGCCCTATGTGGATCCCTCTTGGAGGTTCCTAGATTGAGGAAAGGACTTCCCTTGGAAACAGCCCTATGTGGATCTCCATGTGGTTAGAGAGGAACAGCCCTATGTGGATCCCTCTTGGAGGTTCCTAGATTGAGGAAAGGACTTCCCTTGGAAACAGCCCTATGTGGATCTCCATGTGGTTAGAGCCTAAGAGGAACAGCCCTATGTGGATCCCTCTTGGAGGTTCCTAGATTGAGGAAAGGACTTCCCTTGGAAACAGCCCTATGTGGATCTCCATGTGGTTAGAGCCTAAGAGGAACAGCCCTATGTGGATCCCTCTTGGAGGTTCCTCTTCCCTTGGAAACAGCCCTAGTGGATCTCCATGTGGTTAGGAAAACAGGATCTTCCCTTCCCTTGGAAACAGCCCTATGTGGATCTCCATGTGGTAAGAGCCTAAGAGAAACAGCCCTTTGAGGATCTCTCTTGGAATAGATTGAGGAAAGGACTTCCCTTGGAAACAGCCCTATGTGGATCTCCATGTGGTAAGAGCCTAAGAGAAACAGCCCATAGTGGATCTCTCTTGGAAGTCCATGTGATGCTTGTGGATAAGAATGTGTTAAGCTATTATGATTATGTGTACATCAAAGTGAACCTTAGGGTGGAGTGATCTCCAAGGACCTCTGGTTTACTGTGATATATTCGTATATCTCACCCCGTGTTGTGGGGCATCATTTCAGGTACTGATAGAGGTGAGGTTGATCGAGGCAAGAAGCGTGAGTAGACTGTACCTGATAGCTGGACATGTTGAGTTGCATGCCATTTAGCATTGCTATATGTATATTTTGATGCCACATGATGTATTTTGGAGGACTTAGTGCATGATCATTGTAGTAGTAATGGGTATCTGATACATGGTTACTTGCTTTGATCATGTTCATTTTGTAGCTAAGTCCTTTGGCATGTATATGAGATTTGTAATTAAGACATGATGTAATATTGTAAGTAATGAAGATATTTGTGTATGATGCTTACTGTAAGTTAAATGCATGAATGTATTTTTATGTATTGGATATGTTGAGCTGGAAAGTCAATTAGGTACCTTGTGCTAAGTTGGGAAACGTTGAGAAAACAAAGGTTATGCTGCCCAATTTCTGTTAAATCAATGATGAGAGGATGAGAGTTAAGCAATGATATAGGGATATCACAAGCTTGTTAAATAGGTTGTAAAATGTGTAGGATTGATTCCCCAAGAAAGATGCATGAAAAATATGAGTATAGGAAATTGCCCAGAAGAGGGGGCTTAAGCCTGCAAATGGAGGCTTAAGCCTGCTCAGGGGGCTTAAGCGCCCATGAGGGGGCTTAAGCGCCCTGATGCACCTGTGAAGACCAAAAGCTTTCTGCCGCCTGGGGCTTTAGCGCCCAAAATGGGGGCTTAAGCGCCCAGGTAGCGCGCTTAAGCGCCCTGGAGCGAGCTTAAGCGCCCTTGGTGGCTAAAAAATGTAAATTCCCTCTGTCTGTGGGCGCTTAAGCGCCCTGGAGCGAGCTTAAGCGCCCTACCCGCGTAGTTTTTCAGCATACACCTGAGTTAGTAAAATTGTCATAACTTGAGCTACAGAGCTCCAAATGAGGAGCGGTTTGAAACCACGCGTAGCTAACGAAGAGATCTACAATATAGTAGAAGTTGGGAAATAAATAAGAAGTAAATTAATGGTTTAAAAATGGAATAAGAACATGATGTTAAGCTTGGTTTATCTGATTCCGCAAGGTAATATGGTTATGATCACGCAATTGGGTATTATAAATTCGGCATGTTTTAAAATGAAAAATTTATCCGGATTTTAATTGAACCCATGTGATTGTAACTGCGCTTAATATCATAATGCGATGTTAACAAACCGGTTCTAGAACGGGGTGTTACATTTTATGGTATCAGAGCAGTTTCGTCGGGAATAACTGTTAGCTATTGTTGAGTATGCTTAGTGTTTGATGCTTTATAGTTGTTTTAGTACTCTTGATGATTATTGCATTTGTGATCACTAAGTGTGGGCCTGATCAACTCACTTCTTTGTGTAACATGTGTAGTGACATGACGAGGCACCGAAACAACCCCGGACCATCAAACACCAATGCTCAGCCAGAACCTGTTTTGGCTGCTCTTGTGAGGCCCAGAAGTGGCCGTGGGGCAACGGGCGTACCGCCTGATCCCGTGGCTGAAGCTCTTGCAGCCGTTCAGAGAGAGTTGGCTGCTAGCAGGCAAGCCAATGAAAATTTGTTAAAGACAAATGAAGACTCGCGGACTGCTATGGCCGCGATGATGACCGAGTTGAGGACGTTGAGGGGTCCTAGGCCCGTGAACCGGCAACCCACTCCTCCTCCTCACACTGCTACGCCTTCTCCACCTCCTTCACAGGAAGAGGGTGTAGCGGGTAACAATGAAGGTGAGGCTAGCCACCATTCTGATAGTCATAGCCATCACACTGAGGTCCGTCAACCACGTGTTGAGCGTGTTGACGAGCATGAAGCTGAAGAAAGAAGATTGATGGCTTTCCGAAAACACAAACCTCCTTCTTTTAAGGGAGGTTATGAGCCAATGGCGGCTGCGAAATGGCTCCAAGCTATGGAGAAGATATTCAGGGTGATGAGATGCCCTGACACAATGAAGTTAATCTACTCTGTTTATATGCTGGAAGAGGAAGCGGAAGATTGGTGGACCAATACCGTGCAGCCATTAGAAGCTGAAGGCCGGGAAATCACCTGGCGGTTGTTCGAGACGTTGTTCTTGGATAACTACTTCCCTAGGGAGGCTAGGGAACAGAAACAGAATGAGTATAACGATCTCAAGCAAGGGTCGATGACAATTGACCAATATTTCGCCAAGTTCAATGAATTGGTGAAATATGCTAACTATGGGAGAGCCTTACCCATTCCGGCCGAGATGACCTCTAAATTTCAATGGGGTCTAAATGAGAAGATGTCTCGGAAGATGTCAAATTGTGACATCCGAGAGTTTAGTAGATTCGTGAACCAATGCCGGAAGGTGGAAGAAGTTATGGTGTGCCGAAAAGTAAGAAGTCTTCCGAGGCACAAGCATCTGGTGCTAGTGGAGCAACTGGCTCTACTTCAGAAAAGGGTAAGAAGATGGATGACAGGAATATTAAAGAAAAATTACAAGCTAGACAGTCTGAAGAAAAGTTTAAAAGAAGCGGGAGTCAACAGAGTTGGGACAATGAAAGACCTATTGTGCCAAAGTGTGACAATTGTGGCAGGCATCACAAGGGCGTTTGTTTGATGGGCCAGAACGTATGTTTTAAGTGTGATAGACCTGGTCACTATGCGAGGGATTGTCCCCAGATCGTGGGACGAGTTGCTCATGTGCAAGTGGTCTATGACCCTTCAGCAGCGGCACATGTTAGCACTTCGACCCAACCCCAGCTAGAGAGGTTCCCACGCTTGACGGGAGGTATGACGCATGTAGATTAATATGACATGCATAGTTTATTGAGGTTGGAGCCACACATGCTTAGACTGTGGACTCAATTATGATTGTGTGATTCGTTATGTCTAGTAATTAAAGACTAGACTATGTATTGATTGCTAAAAGATGGTAAATTGTATGCAATGACCTTTCCATGGATGTAGTGGTATTACCTCCATGAGGATAGTATCCTATGAGATAGAGAATTCTCATTAAAGGTCTAGATTGAGGGGAACTTCCCTTGGAGTTAGCCTTCGGGACCTCCTTGTGGTCAGATACCTAAGAGAAACAGCCCATAGCGGATCTCTCTTGGAAGTTCCATCAGATGAGATTTTATGTATGAGGTTATTAGTAGGACCGCAGAAGGTCAGGGTTAAATATCAAGTGAATAGGTATGACCCTTGAGGAAAATGAAAGATAAAAGTGCTTGAACATATTAGTATCACCTAATTATAAAACATAGATTGAATCATGAATGAAACATTTCATCTTATGATAAGATGATGAGGAAAAGAGGAACTGATTAATAGGGTAACTTCGGGAACACAAGAAGAGTTCTCCGATAAATCCATAGATGATTGAATGAGTGGTTTTGTCGATTTTGAGGACAAAATCGTTAAAAAGGTGGGGTGAATATAATACCCCAAACTTAAGCATTTAATTGATTAATTTTAATTAAATAATTAAGCATGTTTTAGTGAGTAAAATTAAGTATAAGGCTTAATTAAATGAATCTGAGTCACTTTGGAGTTAAAAAGTGTACTCAGTGAAAATTAAGGGGTATAAATGGGTACTGGCAAAAGTACCCAAAATATAAAAATAAAATTAGTAATATTCCTAGAATAATATTCCAGACTTTTGGGTAAAGTTTGGTAATTAATGGAGTTGAATAGATAGACGAACCAATACCCGCATTAAAGTCACTTAACCAATGTTAAGTGACTAAAACACAAAAGAACCCAAACCCCCCCCCATTTCGTCGAGCATCAGAGAAGAGGAAAGGAAGAAGGAGAAGAAGAAGAAGAGGAAAGAGAGAGAGAGAGAGAGAGAACCTAGGAGAGCAAATCTTAACCGTTTGTGATTCAAAAGCCTAAACCACTCTAAATCTTCCCCTCTTTCATAATCCAAGCTTAGTTTTGAGTGGGGAGCATTGTGGAGAGAGATATTGCCCCTCAAAAATTCGGCCCTTTGTGAGATTTTGGGGTTTTGGGGGTTTCTACCTCCATGGAAGCTTGAGGAACACTCATTCCTCTATTGTGTGATCATTGGTGGTAAGTTTCCACTCTCTTTCACATGATTCTTGGAGATTTGCATGAGTTTAGGGTTAATGAATAGTGTTTTAGGGTTTTTATGAAATGTTGAGTAGATTGGCTATGTTCAAGGAAGAATGAGGCTTAGAGTATGTTGTGAAAAATGCTAGGAATGACATTTAATCGGTAGAAATGAGTTTATAGTGTTATTTTAGTATGCTTTGATGTTTGGAGAAATCTAGGCTTGGAACTATGGATTTCCTTGCATTGTTAGCATTGTTTGATTGTATTCCTTGTGTTGATAGGATTGAGGCAAGAGGACCAAGTGGAGTGACCAACCCTTGGGGTTGTGTGCAATTGAGGAAAGCTCAAAGAGCAAGGTAAACCTTTGGACCTTGTGGTTGATCCCATTGAGTGTTCCACCATACTCCGTTGAGGAGAAATGGTTTATGAGATGTGATATGTAATTATGATAGTGATTGTATGCTCATGCATTGATTCATGCATTGATACATGTTATGATTGATTGATGATTATTGGTTGATGTTTGATTGTTTAAGAGTAATTGAGGAATGATTATAGAAGTAGCAATAATGAATGAGGTAATGGTTGAGGATTGTGATTGAGGTTATGAGTGATAGTATTATGATGAGGATGATTGGTAGGAACTTCCCTTGGAAACAGCCCTATGTGGATCTCCATGTGGTTAGAGCCTAAGAGGAACAGCCCTATGTGGATCCCTCTTGGAGGTTCCTAGATTGAGGAAAGGACTTCCCTTGGAAACAGCCCTATGTGGATCTCCATGTGGTTAGAGCCTAAGAGGAACAGCCCTATGTGGATCCCTCTTGGAGGTTCCTAGATTGAGGAAAGGACTTCCCTTGGAAACAGCCCTATGTGGATCTCCATGTGGTTAGAGCCTAAGAGGAACAGCCCTATGTGGATCCCTCTTGGAGGTTCCTAGATTGAGGAAAGGACTTCCCTTGGAAACAGCCCTAGGTGGATCTCCATGTGGTAAGAGCCTAAGAGAAACAGCCCTTTGAGGATCTCTCTTGGAATAGATTGAGGAAAGGACTTCCCTTGGAAACAGCCCTATGTGGATCTCCATGTGGTAAGAGCCTAAGAGAAACAGCCCATAGTGGATCTCTCTTGGAAGTCCATGTGATGCTTGTGGATAAGAATGTGTTAAGCTATTATGATTATGTGTACATCAAAGTGAACCTTAGGGTGGAGTGATCTCCAAGGACCTCTGGTTTACTGTGATATATTCGTATATCTCACCCCGTGTTGTGGGGCATCATTTCAGGTACTGATAGAGGTGAGGTTGATCGAGGCAAGAAGCATGAGTAGACTGTACCTGATAGCTGGACATGTTGAGTTGCATGCCATTTAGCATTGCTATATGTATATTTTGATGCCACATGATGTATTTTGGAGGACTTAGTGCATGATCATTGTAGTAGTAATGGGTATCTGATACATGGTTACTTGCTTTGATCATGTTCATTTTGTAGCTAAGTCCTTTGGCATGTATATGAGATTTGTAATTAAGACATGATGTAATATTGTAAGTAATGAAGATATTTGTGTATGATGCTTACTGTAAGTTAAATGCATGAATGTATTTTTATGTATTGGATATGTTGAGCTGGAAAGTCAATTAGGTACCTTGTGCTAAGTTGGGAAACGTTGAGAAAACAAAGGTTATGCTGCCCAATTTCTGTTAAATCAATGATGAGAGGATGAGAGTTAAGCAATGATATAGGGATATCACAAGCTTGTTAAATAGGTTGTAAAATGTGTAGGATTGATTCCCCAAGAAAGATGCATGAAAAATATGAGTATAGGAAATTGCCCAGAAGAGGGGGCTTAAGCCTGCAAATGGAGGCTTAAGCCTGCTCAGGGGGCTTAAGCGCCCATGAGGGGGCTTAAGCGCCCTGATGCACCTGTGAAGACCAAAAGCTTTCTGCCGCCTGGGGCTTTAGCGCCCAAAATGGGGGCTTAAGCGCCCAGGTAGCGCGCTTAAGCGCCCTGGAGCGAGCTTAAGCGCCCTTGGTGGCTAAAAAATGTAAATTCCCTCTGTCTGTGGGCGCTTAAGCGCCCTGGAGAGCGCTTAAGCGCCCTGCCCGCGTAGTTTTCAGCATACACCTGAGTTAGTAAAATTGTCATAACTTGAGCTACAGAGCTCCAAATGAGGAGCGGTTTGAAGCCACAGGTAGCTAATGAAGAAACCTACAATATAGTAGAAGTATTGAACTAAAAAAGAAGTAAATTAATGGTTTAAAAATAGGAAATGAACATGATGTTAAGCTTAATTTATCTGTTTCCGCAAGGTAATATGGTTATGATCACGAAATTGGGTATTATAAGTTCGGTACGTTTTAAAATGAAAAATTTATCCGGATTTTAATGGAACCCATGTGATTGTAACTGCGCTTAATATCATAATGCGATGTTAACAAACCGGTTCTAGAACGGGGTGTTACACGGTACAGTTAGGAATGGCTTATAAGAATTAATTGGTACTACCTATACTAACAAGATGCATCTACTTTTCGGTAGCCCGGATCGGAAGAACTCCACAGTTAAGCGTGCTTGACTTGGAGCAATTATGGGATGGGTGAGCTCCTGGGAAGTTTTCCCGGGAAGTGTGCGAGTGAGGACAAAGCACACTGAAAAGTCTCGTGTTAGTGTGTGGGGACAGTCATTGATTCTTGCAAGTTTTCAGGCGTTACAAGTGGTATCAGAGCAGGGCCTCTCATCCAGTACGGTGTGGTTCGAGGACGAACCAGGCGGAAGCTGGTGGGCATGTAACATCCCGGGCACGAGGGCGGGGAGTGATCGCCGGTGCTCAAGGGCACGGACAAGGAGCGGCTCCTGGCAGGCTACTAGGGACGGGGGTACATGAATGAATCGAATCAACACCCGAAAGAGAGGGATTCCAGAGACTGTGCTGGTATGGGACGGTACAGTTAGGAATGGCTTATAAGAATTAATTGGTACTACCTATACTAACTAGATGCATCTACTTTTCGGTAGCCCGGATCGGAAGAACTCCACAATTAAGCGTGCTTGACTTGGAGCAATTCTGGGATGGGTGACCTCCTGGGAAGTTTTCCCGGGAAGTGTGCGAGTGAGGCCAAAGCACACTGAAAAGTCTCGTGTTAGTGTGTAGGGACAGTCATTGATTCTTGCAAGTGGTCGGGCGTTACAGAGGTTATGGTAGAAGACCCGCACCATCAGCTCTGAATACGGACACAACATCTCAGCCAACACCCTCAGATGTGTCGCCTCCAACACCGCCACAATATGAAATCCCTCTGCCATAAAAATTGTGTATCCAATGATTTTGGAAGACATATGGGCCGGTTCAAATGGTCACGTACAAATGCAGCGTGAACCGAGTGGTCATCCTCAAACAGGTATCCAAATGGGAGGTCGACAATATCAGGCTCTTCATCTTATGGCCTTGACGAAGAAGGCCGGTCTTGTCATTGCTTCGTGCGTCTCTCACCTTCGGCATTGCTTGGTCTTCTGCGGCCCGCCATTTTTACAAAATACCTACAATGAAAGTGGAAACATAAGACAAGAAAGGTAAATCTTTGCACTCACAACCACACAAAATAAATGGACAAGAATAGTTTAGTCCTATTATAGACCTCAACTCTCTAATTCTGACCACTATGATTATGCTCTTAGTGCTTTAAAAAAAACGCAAAATCATGAAAAAGGTGAAAATCTCCGAATCCCTAAAGTTTATCTTCATGAATCAATATGAAAAACTCAAGAGGAACAACATTCTACCATAAAACAGAGACAAAACACCAAAGTGTATAAATAACATGTGTACAGAAAAAAAAAAAAACATAAAATATAATGCAAGTTACAAAACCTTACCTAGCATGTTTCACGAATTAGGGCATTTTTATGGTGCAATCCACACGCCTGGGGGAGGGGTTTGGGTTGTTCTTCTGGAGGAGATCCTAATTTGGGGTTTGAGAAAGGGGTTTAATCGACTAGGGTTTCAATAAACCCCCTGCCAAATGGGGGGTTTTTTAAAAAACATTTCCATCGCCTTTTAATCGACTAAATAATTGTTGTAGTCGATTAAAAATCCCGAAATTTAATCGATTAAAGAGATTTTTAATCGATTAAATATCGTGTCAATGCAATTTTTGAACTTTGACCATTTAATCGACTAAACCTTCAAGTTAGTCGATTAAAGAAGGGCAGATTTGTGGATAATTCTGGATGAGGAACAAATTGGTTATTAATTAATTAATGAGGGACAAAAGAGTCAAAAAACCTTGAATATTTGTAGTATTGATTATCATTTAATTGGTAATGTAAATAGTTATTTTGTAACGTCAAGTTATATTAATGAAAAATTGTGATAACCCAAGACAAATAATAATAGTTAAATTATTAAAAGTAATAAGAATATTTATCTCTCTGAGTATTATAATATTAAATGCCTTGAATTAGAATGACTCAGTAAACTTATTCGATAAATAAGAATGAGTCAATAACGAGTAAACATAATTTATTTGATTGGATAAGATGAGTAGAAAATCATAAGAGCACAACATTCCGAAATCATAAGAGTACAAAATTGAAAATAATCCTAGGAAAAAAAAGAAAAGAAACAAATAATCCTAAGAAAAAAATAATAATTACGAGAAGAAAAGGAAAGTAATTTTATAAGGAAACCATTCTTCAAAGAGCCCAATTTGCAAAAGGAAAACTCGAAAATGGTGATTGGGTAGGGGTTTCGCCTAAGGGGAGAGCTGTGGCCGTCGCCGATGCTCCGTGACCGGCTAACCAGATCGGGGATGGGCCCCCTTGGCGTTGGCGGTTCTGTTTCGACTTCTGACGGTCAACCTAAGGGCACATGCTTAGTAGAACGTTGAAGATTCTCTGGTCGGGTCCGCTAAGGGCACATGCTTCCTTGGTGAAAGTAATGGTTGGCGGTTCGTCTCCTCCCCTTCATTTTGCTTTTGTCATTTTTTGTTTTGTTTTGTGGAGAAAACCTCGTCGATTATCCGATTGGAAATTAGTGTCGAGTTGAGTTGGCTCCTTCTGTGTTTTTTGACCGAAAAAGAACATTTGTGGGATGCAAAGCATGGTTCAACTTCAGAACTTGTCCTGGTTGATGATGAAAATAGCCGTCACATCTGTTAACTGGGGCTCTTGATGCGGTTGGAAACAACAAACAGTTGAGGACAAGGTGACCTTCATGGTGTTCTAATCTGTAAAGGGTTGATTTTAATCTGTAGAGGGTGAGTTGGGGCGAGCTTTCAGCTATTGTGGCGCTGCTTGAGCTAGGTGCTGCTGATTTTATTGGCTACAGCTGCCTTTTTTCGTCTGTTGGTATGTGTGTTCGTGACTTCATGCTTTAGATTTTTCCTTCTAGTTGTTTGCTGGTGTGTTGGTTCACAGCTGCTGCTCTTGAAATCTTCAGGAATTATGCGACTTGGTCGGTTGGTATCTCCTTGGTTTTCTTATGTTCTTCTGAATGTGCTGGTTTTTATTTTTTTTATTTCTTGATTTTCTTTTGGTAGCCTCTGATCTTTCAGTTCTGGTATCTTGTATTCTGATCTGGTACTCTGATCTTCCTGTTCTGATATTCTGATCTGGTTCTGGGGGAGTAACTTTTCTTCATGTGGGAAAGAAACCCAGGTAGACTGGTAGTGTTGGATGTGTCTCTTCGGTTTCTTGTCTTTTTGAGTCTGGTTTTCCTTTTTCTTTTTGTTTTTTTTGTAGATGTGGGTTCCGGACCTTTTAGAAAACACTTGAAGCATGGCTTTGCAGCCAAATAAATAGATGAGAAGTTTTTCGATAGCTCTTAGTAGAGAAGAGGGAATCGGAGTTTATCGTTTCCAATGTACGGCGCCAATAAATTGTTGGTGGTTCATAAATGTATCCTATGGAGGGTAGAATATGTCAATTTAGAGGTGCTCATAGTGGCAATGGTAGAGACTAAAGCACTGTAGAGGCTTCCCATGGTGCTGCATATCAAAGGGGGAAGTGTGTGTGACAGATTAGAGTGCTCTACAAATGTGCAGAGTAACAACTCTTGAGTTGCTTAGAGAAGAAGATGATCCTTTTCCATGTGTGAGTGGAGGTATTTAGAGAAGGGATCCCTCTATTAAGCGTAGAAGAGAGAAAATTGAGAGTTGTCACCTAGCCTTGTCCTGTCAAGGAGACAAGACATGTTGCCCTACTGTCAGTGCACAGTGAACAGCAGTGTGGGATAAAAGAGGAAAACCTAATGATGAGCCTTTATGGGGTTATGTATCCTTTTGATGATAAAACTTCCAAATGTTTGATACTTGTTTTTTGTCATTTTAGGCATGGATACAATGGACTGAAGACAACATTTTCTATCTCATTGATCAAGGAATATATGATCCTAGCCTTCATAAGTATATTTTAAGGTCCTTACTCATAGGACTTTTGTGTGTACAAGAATTTGCTGCAGACAGGCCTAGTATGTCTGCTGTAATTTCTATGCTTAACAATGAGAATCTTGATCTTCCTTCTCCAAAGCAACCTGCATACATACAGAATGTGTTGAGTTCAGTGTCCTCTGTTGAAAGCAATGGATTGTACTCCCTCAACACTGTTAGTGTTTCAGACATCAGTGTGGCAGATAGCAAACTAGAGCTTTGTTAAAGGTTGTTGTTACTGCCAATTAAGGCGTGTTGAATTGAAAAAATGGTTGTTGGAACTTGGAACATTTTAAGTATAACCTTTTCTTTTGTCAAGGAATATATATAACATGGCAGAGTAATATAAGGAGATGTTTGAAGTTTTGCTGATTAAAATGGTTATATGGATTTATTGGAAATTAATAATTAATTAATAAATGCGACCCAATAATTTTCAATAAATTTTAATCATTAGATTGACGAAAATCAACGGAAATCAGGTTAGTTGCAAATGTGGTAAAAAGTTTTAGTGGTAAGTATATCCTATCCCTTAAAGGATATAATTATATATTATTTTAAGTGAAACCACTGTATTTTGGTATATATATTTTTATTTTATTTTATTCTGCACAACACTCTTTCTATCCTTCTAATTTTGTGAAGAAGAGAGAATCTAAACATCAACATTAACATCAACAACACCTTTATCCCAAATTAATTGGGGTCGGTGGTAGATGAACTCAAATGAAAGATACAAAAAAGTTGAAAAAAGAAACATAAAAGTAAAAATAAAAATAAATAAATAGAATAGTAATAATATATATATATATAGGGAGAGATCATTTGACTCCAGAGTAAGATTTAACTAAATCCTAAACCCTAAACCCTATATATATATATATATATATATATATATATATATATATATATATATATATATATATATATATAAGTAAAAAAAGAAAGGGGAAAGAAGAAGAGGGGAAACAAAGGATTAAAAAGGGACTATCTGGAACATAGGAATAGCAACGGGTCTAACCCTCCACAATGTTTATAGCTTTTCTTCCCTCCATTATTAAATCTTGTTTTACTACCTTTCCCCAAGTAAGTTTCAGTATACCTCTACCTCTTTTTGTGTTGAGCTCTTGGTAACAAACTTTTGTTCTTACGGGAGCATCCAGAAGCCTTCTCATTACGTGCCCAAACCACCTCAATTTATGTTCTCTCATCTTCTCAGTCACCGGTAGTACTCCTACCTTTCGTCGAATATCTTCATTTCTTATCTTATCCATTCTCGTATAACCACACATCCACCTTAACATCCTCATATCTGCTACTCTCTCTTTATGCTCATGTTGCCTATGTGCTAGTCAGCGTTCAGCTCCATATAGCATTGCAGGTCTTACTGCTGTTTTATAGAATTTTCCTTTTAACTTAAGGGAGATTTTGCGGTCACACAAAAACCCATATGCACCGCGCCATTTCATCCACGCTGCTCTGATTCTATGACATACACTTTTCTAATTATTTTACTTGCTTGTAACTCCCTATTGATATCGAATAAAACAAATCTTGGTTTTTGATTCCCATGTGATGGACCCGGAAGATGGGGGACATGGCAAGTCTCCGCTTGGATATATATGTATAAATATAATTTCTTTTTTCAACGATGCAAACAGTTCACCGAGTATTGACAAGTTTATGCCGACTAGAACAACCCAAATTAATCTATCTTATCAATTCTAAAACTTTTGTTGTATATTTCTGAAGCGTTTTTTATTCTTATACATCAATCCTGTTTGAACTAATCGTATGCAAAATTAGATTTTTATTTTCCGTTACAGTTATGGTATGAAAGTTCCACGTTATGAACTCTTTCAAATTATTTAAAATTTTCGCCAATAACCTATTTTGACTTCGAAAACCAATTATTTTATCTTAAAATAGTTGCTTACGGTTGAAGATTGAATTGGAAAATTCTTGCAAACCACCAAAAACCCTAACTTCTTATTATTACTTTTCTATAGAGTCTAATTATCTCTTTGAGACAAGTCAAAACTATAAGATTAATTTTTAGTCGGAACTTTGGCACAATCAAAGTTTCTCGTCCCTCCCCAAAAATGTATTGATAAGAATCGAATTTAGATTCTTTCTTCACTCTACTAAGCCTGTGTTGCTAAATGAGCTATACCCATTGTATGCTTCTTTATTTTTTTTAATATGTAATAAAACTTAATATATCTGAGTATACATGATTCTAAAAATTCAATTTTTATATATTTTCCAAACAAGTATTTTTTTTTTTCTTTATGAAGAAGTATAATTTTAGTATAATCGAATTTATATATATCGTAAGATTAGAGAGTACCTCCTTTAAAAAAACTACTAATAATATGTTTGAATTAGATTAACTTTTAGGGAAAAATGACTCTACCTTATGTTTTCTGAGGATCTATAAATATTATAAGAAAATACTTCACTGTGATAAACAATTCTCTCAATAAAGAATAATTTTAAATAGTATAAATTACATCACTTTTTTTCTCAGGTTAGTATTGTAACTACCAGGGGAGGCTTCAAGCAAAAAAAATATTTAATAATTCTTCTATTGCCCAGCAAGGCAACAAAATAATTTATTTACTAAATTCCAGTGTAGAAGAAAAGATAGATATTTACTAGATCTATAATCCATCATCGTTATCATAGTGTTTTGAATACATTGAATTCATGCTGTAATGGATTTCAAAAGCTGCAAAAATTTGTTGTATGTTTTTATTATCGTGAGTTGCTATATTTTAGATGTTGAAGGTATTGCCAAAGACAGCATCACATCACATCAATTCCTCAGGGACCCTGAAACTCTTAGCTCCAATGGTGGAAACTTCACCTTGGGGTTCTTCAGCTCTGACTCTACAAATCGCTATGTAGGAATTTGGTGGAAGTTCAACCTCACTGTCACATGGGTGGCTAATAGAAACCAACCACTGAATGATTCTTCTGGGGTTGTTACAATATCTGAAGACGGCAATCTTGTGGTATTGAATGGGAAGAAACAGGTTGTTTGGTCATCAAATGTGTCCAATATTGCATCCAATTCTACTTTCCAACTTTCAGATTATGGAAGCCTTCTCTTGCTGGATAACACAACAGGAAACACCATATGGGAGAGTTTCAACAATCCCTCAAATACTTTGTTACCCCGTATGAAAATTAGAAGCAACAAAATAACAGGTGACAAATTAGAACTTACATCATGGAAAAGCCTTTCTGATCCATCCATTGGAAGCTTTTCTGCTAGTGTTGAACGCCTACAGATTCCTGAAGTGTTCATTTGGAATGGAACTCAACCATACTGGCGCAGTGGTCCATGGAATGGTCAACTTTTTCTAGGGATACCAAACATGGGAACTTCGTATCTTAGTGGTTTTCAAGTTCAAGATGATGGGAATGGAACCATTGATGTATCTTTTACAGCATATGGGATGGGACCCTTAATGTATACCTTGAATTCCCAAGGCCAATTGGTGGAAAATCATTGGTATGATGAGCAATGGCAAGTTCCATGGACTAATCACCAATCAGATTGTGATGTTTATGGTATATGTGGGGCATTTGCAAGCTGTAATTCAGAGAGTTCGCCAATATGTAGCTGTTTGATAGGGTTTGAGCCAAGAAACAAAGAGGAATGGAATAGACAAAACTGGACTAATGGATGTGTTAGAAGCACACCTCTGCAATGTGAAAGGACCAACAATCAAAACACAAGTGTGGACAGCAATAAAGCAGATGGGTTTTTGACATTGCAGATGATCAAAGTTCCTGATTTTGCACAAGGGTCATCATCTGTTACACAAGACACATGCAGAAGCGGGTGCTTGGAGAATTGCTCTTGCATTGCATATGCATATGATAATGCAATTGGCTGTATGTCTTGGAATAGGGATCTAATTGATATTCAACAATTCCCAAGTGGAGGAACTGATCTATACATTCGTGTAGCCAATACAGAACTTGGTATGCCAGGTATGAACAAAAATTTAGATATAGTCCTTTAACTTGACCTTATTTATTTTCTTTAGGCATAAATTCTTCAATTATAAATTTTAAATTTTCATGTTCCCTGAATTGCCGATCCCAACTAATTTGGGAAAAATGTGTTTTTGATATTGATGTTCTTGAATTGCAGACAAAGGGCGAAACATAAAAGTCATCATTATAGTTACAGTGGTAATAGCAACTTTCATAATTTTCACTTGTGCGTATGTCATTTGGAGAAGGAAAAAGAAGAATTCTCCAATTATTCGATTTAACAAAGGTGTAACATCTAAATCTAAAGAACTCGCAAATGACAAAGTAATTGGAGAATTATCACAAGCTAAGCTACAGGAGCTATTACAATTTAGCTTTGAAAAGCTTGCAAGTGCCACAAACTACTTCCACTCATCCAACAAACTTGGCCAGGGTGGTTTCGGTCCAGTATACAAGGTATATTAGATCTAGCAAAGTTAATCATGTTTGTAGTCATTGTTTATGGTTTCTGTTTAATGATATTATATTGCAGGGGAAACTGCAAGATGGTAAGGAAATAGCAGTTAAAAGACTTTCCAGAGCATCTGGACAAGGTCTAGAAGAATTCATGAATGAAGTTTTGGTAATTTCTAAACTTCAACACCGCAATCTTGTAAAACTTCTTGGCTGCTGTATTGAAGGAGAAGAAAAGATGCTGATATATGAGTACATGCCAAATAGAAGTTTGGATGCATATGTGTTTGGTTAGTTCTTTTGATGGCCCTTTTGTATCTGTCTCATATGCAGATCAAAGCTTTCATGTATTACTTTATTAATCATATATAATTTTCTTTTCCTAAACTATGATCCATGGTTTCACAGTTAGTGATTTTTCTTGAAAGCATTCTAATATGGGCTTGCTAGAAAGCACAAGTTCAAAATAATAGGCTATCTTCTGGTTTTTACTTTTGCAGATCCATCAAAAAATGAACTCCTAGATTGGAGAAAGCGCTTTAGCATAATAGAAGGAATAGCTAGAGGGTTGCTTTATCTTCATAGAGATTCAAGGCTAAAAATCATACATAGAGATTTGAAGGCAAGTAATATCTTGCTAGATGAGGAACTAAATCCAAAAATATCAGACTTTGGTATGGCAAGAATCTTTGGAGGGAGTGAAGATCAAGCCAATACCCAAAGGGTTGTGGGAACCTAGTAAGTACACCTTCTTTGTCCACATTATAATAGCATACTTGAATATCAAATTGTGTTGCATTTCAATGCAGTGGCTATATGTCTCCTGAATATGCAATGCAAGGACAGTTTTCTGAAAAATCAGATGTCTTTAGCTTTGGAGTTTTGCTACTGGAGATTGTTTGTGGAAGACGAAACTCAAGCTTTTATGACAATGAAAATTCTCTTACCCTCTTGGGACTTGTAAGTCTCTAAAATTCATCCCTGGCATAATTATGGAAGTTTTGTACTCTTTTTTCTGATAAAACTTCAAACTAATTGATTTTTGTTTCATTTTTAGGTCTGGATACAATGGAAGGAAGAAAATGTTTTATCTTTAGTAGATCCAGGAATATATGATCCTAGCCTTGAAAAGAAAATTATGAGGTGCATACACATAGGACTTTTGTGTGTACAAGAATTTGCAACAGACAGGCCCAATATGGCTGCAGTAATTTCTATGCTTAACAGTGAGATTGTGGATCTTCCTCCTCCAAGGCAACCTGCCTTCATCCTGAGGCAGAATATGCTTAGTTCACTATCCTCTGATGAAAGCCTTAGATTGCATTCCATCAACAATGTCAGTATTACAGACATCCATGGCAGATAGCAAACTTGGAGCTCTGAGTAAACAATTCAAAGCCAGTGCTGACAATACCGAAATCGTTAAGATTGTTGGAACTTTGTATGGATGTCTTTTTCATTAATAGAGAATGAGGTACCAGATGCTTTAAGGCTCTCTAACTAGTGATAGACCAGATGCCAGATGCTTTAAGGCCAACCGACCGGATGCCAGTGCAAGCATTTACACACCAAACTTCATGTAACATTCTAATTTATTTGAGTTGTCGCGATGGTTTCCTTTAGCGACTAGAATCATAGTGTTATGGAGCGGCTTCAAATAAATTGTAAATCTTGGATGATACAGAGTTCGGACAATAATATAGATTCTGGTGGTTGCGAGCTTTATGCCAACGATGCTATTTTGGGGGGAAGTTTATGGTGGGAGATGATAGTGTGTGACAATATCCAATCAATCACTGAATGCGAACTGTATGGTTTAAAGCACTCCTTCTGGGTTTTACTTGGGTTATTCACAGTTTGAGAGAGTACTTGGAAAAGGCTTCTTGACTCGTGTGCTCAGAATAAAGGTCTACTGAGCATACTATTGTCCGACCAAAAAAGAGTAATATCATGGTCATCAAATTATAATATTTAATGTTACACTCCTCTCCCCCCGATGATATGTTGACTTTTTGGTTAGAATTTAGCTCCAATTTGTTGATAGCATGTTTGTTTGTAGCGTTTGACTGTTTAGTTTTCATTGGGCTTGGCCTTCCATTTTTATCAAAAAAAAAATTATAATATTTAAATAAGACTCCAGGTGTGAGCTTCCGAAGCAAATTTTTAATATTGAAGAATAATTTGAAGTAAAAAAAATAAAGTCACATTTGGTGAAAAAAGAGTTAAAATGACAGTTAAGGAGTAAAAATACTGGTAAATAAAATTACTCGAAAAGTGAAAGTAAAGTTAAAAATATGACTGGAAAAATATTCTAGTTTATCGGGTAAAGTTTGGTATTGAATGAAGGTATGTAGATAGATAAGTGATTATTGAGTTAAAGTAACTTAACATATTTAACTTAAGAAACTGTGACACCCCTCCTCATTTCTTCTTCCTCGTACGTGTTGCCTCTGTCTCCACTTTCCATTGAAATAGCTTAGGTTTTCATTTTTTTTTCTTTGATTTCTCATCACACAATCATCTAAATGACAAAGTCCATTACATGAAATCAATAGAAAATCATCCAATGAATCCGTTCCACCCCTTATTTTGAGCTAAAATTGCTTGTGGAGAGAGTTCTTCCTCATCCCCAATTCGAGGTACTATTCACCCAAATGAAAAAGTGTGGATTTTGAGTGAGAAAAGCTTGGGTTTTGTTCTTTGAACCTTGGATAAGCTATTGGAGGTAAGAAATCTCTATTTCCATGGTTTGATTTTATGATTTAAGTCTTGAAAGTTTGAAGCATGTTTTGGTGAAAAATAATTGAGTTTGAAATTTGAAATTGATGATGAGTTTGTGTTGTTTAGGAAGTTATAATGTGAATTAAACATTAACATGTGTTGGAAAATTGAAAAATCTCATTTCACCTCCCTCCCTAGGTTCGGTCATGATAGGTGAATTAGGGTTCATTGTGCAAAAATTTAATTGCATGAATTGTGAAGGTGGTATGTTGGTGTAAGTGGAGATTTAAGTGTGAAAATGAAAATACCAAAGTGAAAAAAAATGCTATGGTGTTGTACCCTATGTTTCGACCATAATGTACTATTGAAGGGTTTGATGTTCAAAATTTAATTGGACATATTGTATAGATATGTGTATGTGCAAGTTGGAAATCAAGTGGAGAAAAGGAATTGTAAAAGAAATAAAACCCTTGACTTTTCCTTATAAATTTGGCTTATAGGGTAATTTAGGGATGGATTAGGTTACATTTTGTTTTGATAATGTGTTGAATTTCCAATGCTTGTAATTGGTAAGATTATAAAGTTAAATGACTTGAGAAATTATGAAAAATGTATTGGTTCTCTGTAGGTGCACCCACGACCTCATGGAGAAAAATGACATGGTTAACGAAGGGACCGTGTGTGGGTTCTAGGAACCATTGGTTGTGTTGAGTAAATTGATGCAAATTCTAGCCTTCCTTAGGTCTTGGATTCAGCCATTTAGGCTTGTGGGGGGCTTGGAATTGTTAAAAATTATAAATGACATTTTAGAAGCTTGGTGGGGTTAGTGTAGGACCCTATGTGAGTAGGAAACCATGAAGGTACTTGTGGTTCATGTGATCATCCTTAAAATGGTCAAATAAAGAAATTGGAAAATTATGGTCTTGACTTGTGTATTGGCATAGGATTGACAAAAATATAAAGAAACGAAAGTAAGCGATAAAATGCATGTCTTATGTAAAGATCACGACATGGTATCATTTTATTGTTTTTTGTTTTGGATTCTTTCTCTAGGTGTGCCTAGGGACTGAAAGGGTTTGGATCCTGTTGGAGCTATATAAGTAACTTGTGTGACAAGTAAGCGAACTAGTAAAGCTTCAAGAGGTAAACTCTATGTTTAAGGAGTCTTTTCCTGCTTGAGTGCTCCACCATTGTTAGTGAACTATGGTTGGATTGTATGATTGTTTTTGATGATTTGTATAGGTGCATTCATATAGAGCTATTTGATAACATGATATGATTTGTTCTGATGTGATTTCTGTATTGATCTTTGGCCATTGATTGTATTGTACACTAATGTCTGCTTGGGGTCCTCCCTCGGGACTGACGATGTATGCCTCTGATATGTCTGATTCCGCTTGGGGTCCTCCCTTGGGAACACGTGCGTTGATTTTCGCTTGGGGTCCTCACTTGGAAAGGACTACGTACGCCTGTGATAAATATGTATATATGTTTTGATTAGTGATGATATTTGTTATATGTTACTTTGTATACTTTGTATCTGACTCTCATGCAGGAATGAGCCCAGGGGTATGGAGAATTCCCTATAAACTTGGAGCTTATTGAGATTTGTTATAATATCCCTAACCTAATTAATTAGTAAATTAAATGTGATTGAATAATTAAGCATGTAATGGTGAGTAAAATTACATATAGGACCTAATTAAGTGAATTTGGGTCACTTTTGGGGTAAAAAGTGTACTCAGTGAAAATTAAGGGGTGTAAATGGGTGTATACAAAAGTACCCAAAATATAAACATAAAAGTGGAAATATTCCTAGAAAAATATTCCAGACATTTCGGTAAAGTTTGGTAATTAATGGAGTTAAATAGATAGATGAACCAATACCCACTTGATCTCACTTAACTTATGTTAAGTGACTATACAACACAAAAAAGAACCCAAATCCCTTCCCCAACCCGTCGTGCGCCAGAAGAGAGAAAGAAAGGAAGGAAGATAGGAGAAGAAGAGAAGGAGAAGAGAAAGGAAGGGGGGAAACCCTAGGTTGAGCAAACCTTAGCCAAATTCATCCATTCCAAAGCCTAAACCACTCCAAATCTTCCCCTCTTTCACAATCAAAGCTTGGTTTTGAGTGGGAGTCTTTGTGGAGTGAGATTTCAACCTCCAAAAATTCGAACCTTAGGAAAAAGTGAGGGAGTTGTTGGCTTTTACCTCCATGGAAGCTTGAGGAACAACCATCCCTTGTTGTGTGATCCATTGTGGTGAGTTTTCCACTCTCTTTCACACAAATTCCTTGAATTTTGCATGGTTTAAGTTTTGATGAATAGTGTTTTAGGATTATATAAAAATGTGAGTAAATTGACTATGGTCTAGGAGGATTGAGACTTAGTGTATGTTATGAAAAATGCTAGGAATGACATATAGTTGGTGAAAATGAGCTTAGATAGTTATATGACTACACTTTGAAAATTGCAAGAATATGATACTTGATTGTGGGTTTTCTTGCCATTATGATCAATGGTTGGGTTGAATAATAAGTGTGTCCATGTGATGTCTAGGATTGAGGCATTTGGACCAACCGTGAGTGATCAACCATCGGAGCAAACTATGGAGCTTGATTAGCTCTTTGGAATAGGTAAGCTCATGTTAAGTTATAATGTAGAGTTGTTATGGTATTGATGGATATCTAAATATTCATTGGATTGCATGATTGATGCTGTGACACCTTGATGTAGGTGTGTACTCGGCAAGTTAAAATTGAAATCAAAGTTGACTGGTTGTAGAACCTGTTGGTGGTGAACAAAGGTTGAACGGAAGCTTTGAGATAAGCCTTCAGACCTTGGGTGTAATTCCCTTGATTGTTCCACCAAGCCCTGATTGGGTAGTGGTAGTGATAGTGTATATAAATGCAATGAAATAGTTTAATGCTTTGTTATACGTATGTGTATGCTTTGGTGTGGCATAAGATGGTGTTTCCCTATGTTGGTATGTTGCATGACGATGCGTAAATCATACTTGGTAGTTTAGCTGGCCAGTAGGACTATTTGCATCTGAGTATCCTTAGGACGGCTTGAGAGCTCGAGGGATTTCTCCTAGAGATGTTGTTTACACACTGCATGGATATGTATTTATTGCATTATTATTGTTATTGTTATTACACTGTGATTGAACTATGGGGTGGAGAGATGCTCCAAGGACCCCTGATTTACTGTGATATATTCGTATATCTCACCCCATGTTGTGGGGACCCCCTTTCAGGTAAAGATGCTGCAGGAGCCTCCGGTGGCAAGTGGTCATATTTGGATTAGTAGATGCATGAAGATGTTGCATTCTTTTGGATTATACATGACATGTAGTAGTACCATGTATAGGATTTGCATTTGAAAGCCAATTGCTATATGTATGTCATCTTCTATTTGATGGACTTAGCCTATGCTCATCTCTTTTGATACCTCTTTTGTTGATGAGAGCCAAGGGGTTGATCATAGTGTTTTGTAGCTAAGTCCCATGATTTGTAATTAAGACATGTTGAAATGATGTAATGTTGTAATTGTTGGGTATATGTATACGATGAAAGGGTATGCGTGTTTCTATGATAAATGAGTACCTTGAAAGAATCGTGTACTAAAGTTGTATAATGTCTATTAGGTGTTAAGAAAGTGGTGAAAGTGGGAGGAAATATCCTATGAAGTCATATGAAAACAGGGGAGGGCATGTTTTGCCCAGTTTCTGCCCTTGGGCGCTAAAACGCTCAAGTTGGGCGCTAACACGCTCTGGAGACCTGCAGAAGGCTAAACTTTCTGCCCTTGGGCGCTAAAACGCTCAAGTTGGGCGCTAAGACGCTCTGGAGACCTGCAGAAGGCTAAACTTTATGCCTTTGGGCGCTAAAACGTTCAAGTTGGGCGCTAAAACGCTTATCCCGAAAACAACAAGAACATAGTTTAGTAAAATTAGAATAACTTGAACTACAGAGCTCCGATTTGAGCGCGGTTTGAACCTACTCGAAGCTAAAAGGGAGATATATAACATAGTAGGAGGTGAGAACTATAAAGGTAGTATAGAATTAATTGATAACAAAATAGATGTAGACATTTAACGACGTGTGGTCTAATAAAATGAGAATATGATGTTAAGCTTAGTTTAATTATTCCGCAAAGTAATATGGTTATGGTCACGCAATTGGTTATTTGAAATTTGACTTGATTGAAAAGAAAAATTTACTCGGATTTCTAATTGACCCAATGTGATTGTAACTGCGCTTAATATCATAATGCGATGTTAACAAACTGGTTCTAGAACGGGGTGTTGCATTTGTTATCTCACCCCTTTTTGCGAACATCATTTCAGGTTCTCAGATTTTCGGTGAGCCCTGACGAGGTAGGGATACGACCCGTGAGTAGAGGTGCTACGATGGACTGGATTTTGAGTAGCTGTAGCCTACTGTTATTTTGGAGTGTATTTATGTTATTTCGTATTCTCTAACGCCCGGCCACTTAAAGAATTAACGACTATCCCCACATACTAACACAAGACTTTTCAGTGTGTTTTTTCCTCACTCACACACTTCCCGGAAAAACTTCCTAGGAGGTCACCCATCCCATATAGCTCCAAGTCAAGCACGCTTAACTGTGGAGTTCTTCTGTTCTGGACTACCGAAAAGCATATGCATCTTGTTAGTATAGGTAGTACCAATTAATTCTTATAAGCTATCCCAAACTGTGCAGTCTCATACCTGCACAGTCTTTGGAATCCCTCTCTTTCGGGTGTTGATTCGATTCTTTCGTTCATGTAACCCCCCGCTGGGAGCCTGTCAGGAGCCGCTCCTTGTCCGTGTATAATGACCCTCACATTTTATTATGGATTTAATATGGAAGAATAATTATAAAGAAAAAGAAATAAAGTCACCTTTTGGTGAAAAAGGAGTTAAAATGATAGTTAAGAAGTAAAAATACGGGTAAATAAAGTTACCCGAAAGTAAAAAGTAAAATTATAAATATTACCATAAAAATATTCTGGACTAGTGTGCAATGTTTGATAGTGAATGGAGGTGCGTAGATAGATAAGATTTTACCCAATTAAACTAATTTAAATACTTAAGTGTATAAACCACTACCTCATTTCATTTTCTCCTCGTATGCGCCTCGTTCTTCTTCTTCTTCTCTGTGCGTCGACCATAGCCATTGAAGGAGGGCTTTAATTCCAACTTATTCATTTCTTGATGAAATCAATTGAGGTAAAAAGCAAAGTTGCTTAGAATTGGGAGACAAACACAACCCCTAATCCATAATCTATCAAAAAGCCTTGTATTGAGAAAAAAATGGAAGGGAAAGTGGCGCCCCTTCGTTGATTGAAGGTCCAAGAAGGCGTTTTGATCTCATTTGAGGTTGGAAATCTACTCATTGGGTGATTCTAGGTAAGTCTATGTTAAGAAATTCTAGTTTTCTTTGAGTTTTGAGAAAGATTGATTTAGGTTTTCATTTTAAAAATTTGGTTTGATTGAGCATGTTAGAGCTTGATTCAGGTTTAGCTCATGTTGAGAAAAGTGTTTAGATGAGAATTTTAACTGTGAAAATGTATTTGGAAAATTAAAGATACCGTATTTTTGAATAGTGTCGTATATATACGTGAATAATGACGTATACATGAATAGTATTGTAGAGATGAACAATACCGTATATATATATGAATTAATGAATCTTGGATTAGAGGTGTGTGATAAGCTTGAATTTGATGGACTAAAGCATTGGAATCATGATGTTGGCATGATTTCCTTTATGTGCCTCTTAGCCATTTTTAAAGGAAATATGTGTTATGAGTTACTGTTTTACAAAGAGAGCATACTTTTATGCGTGGAATAATATTCTAAGGTGCATGGACCTTCGTTTTGGTGAAATAAAAATGAAAATAAGGTAGCTCCTTTGTAGGGCCTTAAAATGAGTTTTGGCCATTTTCAAATGAGGTATATGTTCGGAGATATTGTTTCGCAAAGTGAGAACACTTATATGCGTAAAATAATTTATATAGGTGGCTAAGCTTGGGTTTAGGCACTAGACAAAGAGAAATCTTATAGCTTCTTTGTAATGGGCATTATGCCTTAAATTGGGAAAAATAGGCTTTTAGGTGCTAAGAGGAGTAATGAGTGTTCTAAAGGCCTTTTGGGACTATCCTAAGACTAAGTGAATATGTGGACTTTTGTGGGAATTTGTTGAACAAAGAACCACCCACTCATGACTTAATATGATCAAGTAAAAAGAAAATAAACAATAAAGTGTGTCTTGTATATTTACATGGCATTATATCATTTTATTGAGTTTTGTGTTGAATTCCTTCTCTAGGTGTGCCTAGGGACTGTGAACGTTTGGATTCTCGTGGAGCAAGATAAGTAGCTTGTTCTTCAAGTAAGGAAATTGTAAAGCTCCAAGAGGTAAGCTCTATGTTTATGGGATTCACTCCTACTTTGTGTTCCGCCATAGTATACAGACTGTGGTTAGGTTGTATGATATGTATGAGATATATTATATAGATGCATTCATATAGAACTATATGATGATGTGATGTGATATGTTTTGATGTGTTTATTTTGATATGCTTTGATGTGTTTACTTTGATATGTTTTGATGGGTTTACTTTGATAGGTTTTGATGTGATTTCTGTATGGATTCTATATGCACTGATGTCTTCTTGGGGTCCTCCCTTGGGACTGACTGTGTATATATCTGTTATATGTTGAGTTCCGCTTGGGGTCCTCCCTTGGGAACATGTGCACTGATTCCCGCTTGGGGTCCTCCCTTGGGATTGACTGTGCACACTTCTGGTATATGATGATCTCTGGCCATTGATCCTATGTGCACTGATGTCTGCTTGGGGTCATCCCTCGGAACTGATGGTGTACACCTCTGATATGTTCTGGTTCCGCTTGGGGTCCTCCCTTGGGAACACGTATGTTGATTTCCGCTTATGGTCATCCCTTGGGAATGACTGCGTACGTCTCTGATAAGATATGTGTATATGTTTTGTTTAGTTATGATATTTGATTATATGACATGTTTTATGTGATATTTGTTACGTACGTTGATTTCCGCTTGGGGTCATCCCTTGGGAATGACTGCGTATGTCTTTGATAAGATATGTATATATGCTTTGTTTAGTTATGATAATTGCTTATATGATGTTTTGTATATTATGTATCTGACTGTCATGCAAGAAGTGAGCCCAGGGTATGGAGAATTTTCCATCAACCTGGAGTTTACTAGAGATTTGTCTCTAACCCCGTTTGGGGATATGATTTCAGGAACACAGTTAATTGAAGAGCCCTCACGGGACAAGGACATTAACCGTGGCTAGAGGTACTAGTATGAGGATATGGAGTTCTGGGTGGTTGGAGGCTACTATTTATTTTAGACGTATTTTTGGAGAATATGTATTGTTGTATAGAGTTCTATTCATTTTGTGATCATGATGTTTGATCCATTATACAGTATATGGTCCGTATATGTTTTGTACATGTGTTCATGTTTGATGCATGTACATTTGTGTATTCAGATATGTGCATGTGCTGAAATATGTATGCTGTTAGACATAGTGGCACAGAGCCAATTATGCATGCACCTATGGATGAGTATTAGATCTGTTGTTGGACCATATATGATTATATGATATGTTTAAGATGATATGTCTATCAGGATACCTTGAGAGTGAGATTCCCAAATCCCCGTTTGTCCGATTTACAGACGTTAGTCTGTCCGATTTTCGTCTTCGTCGAATAAGAATTAAACTAGGAGAAGTGTGCAATGTGATATGTCATGTGAAAAAGGATTAAGAAAAAGAAAAATTTAGCTTGTACTTTCGTAAGTTTAAGTCTTCCGCTATTTCTGTTTGTATCATATGTATGTTAATGGAACCAGCTCGAAACGGGGATGTTACATCGTGCCTCTTTGCACCAGCGATCACTCCCCGCCCTCGTCAGCGCTCGGGATGTTACATATTCCAATATTTTGTGGATCATGATGTCTGATCCTTTTTTTTGTATATGGCCTGTATATGGTTTGTACATGTTTTCTGTTTTGATGCATGCACAATTATGTATTCAGGCATGTTTATATTCCGATGCAGTATTCAGTTATTTGTTTACATGTTGGATTTGCATGCTGTTAGACATAGTGGCACAGATCCAGGTTATGCATGCGCCCATTGATAGGTATATAGTCCTACATGGACATTTGGTATTTCTGAAATCATATATGGTATGAACTGTTTATCAAGAACCCTTGAGAGTGGGATTTGCAAATCCCCACTTGTCTGATTTACAGAGGTTACTCTGTCCGATTTTTGACTCCGTTAAATAAGAATTAAATTAGAATAAGTCTGCAATGCGATATATCATGTGAATTAAGATTAATGAAAAAGGAAAAAGTTAGCTTGTATTTTCGTAAGTTAAGTCTTCCACTGTTTCTGTTAAGTATCATATGTATGTTAATTGAACCGGCTCGAGACAGGGATGTTACAAAATTGATGTTGCAATAGAGGTAACACAGAGATTTTGATGATAAGTATCCCTTGTTCTGTAATTCACATTGTTGGTGGCATATATAAAACAAATAATGTCAAGTAACTTGGGTTTTGGAGAGTATTTTTTTGCTGATCATTAACTTGTAGCAGTTAATATAATAGCATTTAAATATAAAAAGGTATCTAAACGGGACGTTGGCTAGACGTCGGCCATATAGAACTTTTACTGAGGGTGAGAACTGACTCGTCTTTCATTGTTACCAGGGGTGAGAATTATCCCGACCTTCATTGTATATCGTTGGTGAGAACTGTCCCGGCCTTCATTGTTTATCGGAGGTGAGACCATCCCATCCTTCATTGTTTACTGAGGGTGAGAACCGTCCCGTCCTTCATTGTTACCTGAGGTGAGAACTGTCCCTTCCTTCATTGTATACCAGGGTTGAGAACTGTCTCGGCCTTCATTGTATACTGAGAGTGAGAACCGTCCCGACCTTCATTGTAAGTGGACTTTGCGTTTGTTAATTGTTACGGTGCTCATATGAAAATTGTAATCAAACGAGAAAATATAGAATGTTCTAAGAGAATAAAAAATGTTGGGGAATAGCAAACTTGCAAGTGGACTTTGTGTCCAGTTATTGTCAGGGTGCTCAAATAAGCATTATAAGAACAGGAGAAGATATAAAATATTCAATGATAATTATGAATGTGCTAGTGGATAAATCTTCGCATTGAATGTCAAAAATTAAACATCGACAATTAGAATGTTACATGAAGTTTGGTGTGTAAATGCTGGTTGGACAGCTTTAAATATGAGAACTTCTGAAGATGGCTTTATGATTCAGATGGCTTTATGTAATGTTTGCTTTGATAGGTGTGTGTCCCACGAGAAAGTTTGATTGAAGCTTTGGAAAATTTGCTTTGGTCTTTGCATGTTGAGCTTTGGTCCATTATTATTGTTTTTGCATGTTGAATTCTATAGTTTCGGCCTTCCTGTGCTTAAGTTGGCTGGCTGGGTGAGTAGTATGAAGGTTGGTCATCCTACTTGCTGTTTGGATGGTCTGCGTGATGGCTGCTCATCCTGTTGGCCTATGAAGGTTGGTCATCCTATTGGCCGGGCGAACGGGCAACATGGAGGCTGGTCATCCTGTTGGCCGAGCAGATGAACAGTGTAAAGGTTAGTCATCCTGTTGGCTGGGCGGATGGGTAGCATGAAGGCTGGTTATCTTGTTGGCTGGGTAGACGGGCAGCATGAGGGCTGGTCATCCTACTTGTCGGGAGGACGAGTAGTCTGTAGGCCAGTCGATTTTGTGATTGTTGGTCACGTTGCACATCATGCAAGAATGAAGGTGGATCCCACTATTAATATGTTTCTAGACATTTGAATGAAAATGGTCTTCAAATTCTGAGATATGCCAGATGCTTTAAGGCTCTTTAATGCTTTTTATGGAAATTGTCACTAGGGGGTCCACCACTTAGGAAGGAAATGCAAAGCTCTTATTATTGTTTGAAAATATATTTCTCTGAATATCAAATCTTCACATGGATGGCAATGTCACTTCATGGGTGAATTCTTTCAGAGAGCATACATAATATAGGATAATGTCTGATAGTATAAGATCTGATTAAATTTTAATACTATCTTGTATTTGATATGGTATTGTATAAGATAATATCCTTCAATATTTTGAAAATTAATATATTAAAAAAATTATTTTAATATATTAATATTGAAATGATATATTAATTCTTGGAAATTGTACTTTTAAGCAACATTAATACATCAACCCCTTATCAGACTTAATCCTACCCCTTTAGGCTTGATTAAGTTATACATCATTTTGATGTATAAAGGGATCCTGCTGTATAAGCTTATATTATACAATGATCACACCAAACAACTGAAAATGTCATAACGTATAGTATAAGCTTATACTATCAGGCCTTATACATCATACCAAACAGACGGCCCTGAATTCATTTATGGGTCCCACCATTAACCTTTTCCACATATTATTGTAGTTGACGAGACCAAACGGGAAGAAATACAAACTGCTAGTAAACGTTCAAACTGTTGGCGTGTGTTCCACAATAGTTGTAACATCCCCGTCTCGAGCCGGTTCAATTAACATACATATGATAAAACAGAAAACAGCGGAAGACTTAACTTCTGAAAATACGAGCTAACTTTTTCTTTTTCTTTTTAAATTCTCATTCGTCGTAAACGAAAATCGGGCAGAGTTTCCTCCATAAATCGGACAACTGGGATTTTCCAATCCCTCACAGAAGCATTTCCTGATAAACAGTTTATACAAATATAATCAAATGCCCATCCATGGGCGCATGCATAACTTGGCTCAGTGCCACTATATCTAACAGCATGCAATCCAACACGTAAACATATCTGAATACTACCTCATCATATAACGTGCCTGAATACCCAAATGTACATGCATAAAAGCGACAGACATGTACAAAACATATACAGGCCATATACACAATAAAGGATCAATATCATGATCCATCAAATGCGAAAATACTAAAATACATCAAACACTCCAAAAAGGTAGTAGCCTACAGCCACTCCAAATCCAATCTGTCAACTGCCTCAGCCACGTGTCGTGTCCCTGCCTAGTGAGGACTCACCGGGAATCTGGGCACCTGAAAATATGTCCCCAAAGAGGGGTGAGATTACAAATCTCAATAAGCTCCAGGTTTATAGAGAATTCTCCATACCCCTGGCTCACTCCTGCATGAAAGTCAGATACAGAGTATACAAATACAACATATAACAGATATCATAACAGAACAGAGCATATATCCATATCATATCAGAGATGTGCGCCGTCATTCCCAAGGGAGGACCCCAAGCGGAAATCAACGCACGTGTTCCCGAGGGAGGACCCCAAAGCGGAACCAGACATATCAGAGGCGTACACCATCAGTCCCGAGGGAGGACCCCAAAGCGGACATCAACGCACGTGTTCCCGAGGGAGGACCCCAAAGCGGAACCAGACATATCAGAGGCGTACACCATCAGTCCCGAGGGAGGACCCCAAAGCGGACATCCGAGTACTATACAATCAATGGCCAGAGATTGTTACCGAAATCATATTACAGAAGTCATATCAGAGCAAAACATATCATGTTATCAAATAACTCTATATGAATGCATCTATACAAAGCATCTAAATCACAGTCATACAGTCCAACCATAGTTCACTAACCATGGTGGAGCACTCAAGCAGGAAAAGACTCCTTAAACATAGAGCTTACCTCTTGAAGCTTTACCAATACGCTTACTTGTGGAACAAGTTACTTTTATCGCTTCAAGAGATTTCCGATCCTTCTCAATCCCTAGGCACACCTAGAGAATAATTTACAATGCATCAATAAAATGATGTAATACCATAATTATTTCATAAGCATACATTTTATCGCTTATTTTCCTTTCTTTGCATTTTTGCCAATCCTATGCCAATACACAAGTCTAGACCTCTTTATAACCGTTGGTGTTCTTTAATTTAATCAACCATTCCCTTAGGAATTTTCAACATAAATCATGCTATTTTTCTTCAAAACTCATCACCTTTATACAATTTATTACAACACATTTTATTTAAAATAAAATATACAAAATATATCCCTAAATACCCTATAGGTCGAATCCTATAAGGGGAATTTCCAAAGATCCTTCTCTTTTACAATACATTTTCGTTACTTCATTACAACTTGCAAACACCTAGGAATGCTTCCACTAAATTCCTATTTTGAGTTTAGACACCAAGTCCTTTTTACTTAGGCATTCTTACTAACTCATCCATTTTCACTCATTTCCAACACACTATACCTTCACAATACATAATATAATTTTTCCACAATAACTCCTACTCACTCCATGATGGCCGAAACCTAGGAGGAAGATGCAATAGGGCTTTTAAATTTTTATATCACATGTGGATGCTTACTCAACACTATAACTTCCTAAACAACAATAATCCATCATAAATTTCACATTCTAACATCAATTATTCCCCACTCACAACATGCTCATATATTTCATAACTTAAATCATCAAAATAATATCATGGAAATAGAGGTTTCTTACCTCTAAACACTTGTACAAAGCCTAGAGAGCAATCTCCAAGCCAAGCTCCATCAAAAACTCACTTTTTCTCCTCCAATGAATAGTAACTCGAAAATGAGAGGAGGAATAACTCTTCACACACTCAACTATAGCTCAAATGGATAGGTGCAATGGATTCATTGAGTAGTTCCTAATCGATTTTATGTGGTGGGTCATTAGATTTGGTGGAAGATTCAAAGAGAATCAACAAAATCAAAAAAATACCCTATCCCCCTTTCTCATGGTGCAGCTCGGGTTTGGAGTGAGGAGAGGAGAGAGAATTTTATTTGGAAATGAAGCTTAAGTGACTTAAAAAGGTGAGCACATGTGGCCTTTTACCCGGGTATTTTTCTTTCGCGTATTTTCACTTAAACTAACCCGGAACTAACTCAAAGCTACAAATATATTTTTATTTTTCTAAAGTCCTTTACATGAACTGTTATTTTCTAAGGAACAATATTTATAATTCACAGTATGGTTTTTGCACCGTTTTTAACGAAATGCACTGTGAACCACTAACTGTACTTTATTAAATTCTGAAACTTAACACTTATAAACTTATCATTTTCTTGGGCCTATATTGACTTGCTTGGCATATATTGGACTTTCTTATTCTTATTTCATTAGTTATTTATTTCTGGACTCTACCGGTTGCTTAAACAGCAGTACAAAATACCCGGTATAAACACTATTCACGAGATTTTCACGGAAAGTGCCAGACTATACAATTTTTCGTTCTGAACTCATATTTGTCATCAGAATTTTCAAATTATGTTCCTAAAATTATTTTGCTCATTTTAAGCTCTACCGGTTAATTCACAAAACTGTAAATTCTCCGGCAGAACGAACTGTTCATAACATAGTCATGATTACAGTCAAAATACTCGAAATCGCTCACTGAATCTAATTATGGCATTTAAATCCTTAAATTAAATCTCTAACTAAGATTTACCAGTTAGGGTCATTATATTCACCCCACCTTTTAAGGATTTTGCCCACAAAATCAAATATCAAATATACATATACCTGACATCAAACTCAGGATATCGCTGGAGAATTTCATTCTCCCGCTCCCAAGTGGCGTCCTCAGGAGTCAATCCTTCCCATTGTACCTTGATCATGGGAATAGTCCTGTTTCTCAACACTTTTTCATCACGTGCTAGAACCTTAAACGGTCCCACAACAAACTTCAAGTCTTTTCTTACTTCGATATTGTCCGGCTGTACAATGTGGGATTCATCCGGCACGTATTTTCGAAGTTGACTGATGTGAAAAACACTATGCAAATTTGACAGATGTGGAGGTAAGGCAAGCTGATAAGCCAAAGGTCCGACCCTTTTCATAATCTGGAAGGGCCCAATGAACCTAGGATTCAACTTCTTCACTCCTAGAGCACGCCCAACACCCGTAGTCGGAGACAAACGGATAAATACATGATCCCCTTCTGAAAATTCAAGGGGTCGATGCTTTGCATCATAATAACTCTTTTGGCGACTCTGTGCTTTCTTCAATCGATCCTTAATCATCATAATTTGATTGGTAGTCTCTTGGACCATATCAGGCCCAAATAACTGCCTCTCACCAATTTCTGCCCAACAAGTAGGCGCCCTGCACCTACGGCCATACAAAGCTTCATAGGGAGCCATGCCCAAACTGGCATGATAACTATTATTGTAGGAAAATTCCACCAGAGGAAGATATTTATCCCATGCATCTCCCTGCTCTAAGGCACAAGCCCTCAACATGTCCTCCAGGGTCTGAATAGTCCTCTCAGTCTGACCATCAGTCTGGGGATGATAAGCCGTGCTCAGCCTCAACTGTGTACCGAAGGCCTGTTGCACTGCATCCCAGAGTCTAGAAGTAAATTTAGGGTCCCGATCACTAATGATACTTTCAGGAACACCATGAAGTTTCACAATCTCTCTTACATATATCCGAGCCAACTGCTCTGTGGAGAAACTCGTTTTAACTGGTATGAAATGTGCAGACTTTGTCAATCTGTCAACAACTACCCAGATGGAATCAAAACCAGCCTGAGTTCTCGGTAATTCCACTACAAAATCCATAGAAATACTGACCCATTTCCATTCCGGAATATCCAAGGGCTGCAGTAATCCAGAAGGTCTCTGATGTTCAATCTTAACTTTCTGACATGTCAAACACTTACTCACAAATAGAGCAATGTCTTTCTTCATTCCCGACCACCAGAAATTCCGTTTCAAGTCTTGGTACATCTTGGTAGCACCAGGATGGATAGTGTACTTACCCATGTGACCCTCAGTTAATACCTCATCTACCATCTGACCTTTTGGAACAATGATCCGATCCTTGTAAAACTTAAGACCGAACCTATCAGTGGACACAAAGTCCTGCTCTTTCATAGACTGAATCTCTTCATCAAGCAATTGAGCTTCTTTAATCCGCTCAACTAATGAATTCAGGACTACCGTAGTAGTCAATAAATGCGGACTATCTTTCATATTCACAGGAATGTGGAGATCCCTGAATTTCTCAATCAAATTATACTCGGAAATCATCAAATTGGCCATACCAAGCGTCTTTCTGCTTAAAGCATCAGCTACTACATTGACTTTACCAGGGTGATATTGCAATTCAAAATCATAATCCTTCAGAAATTCCACCCATCGACGTTGCCTCATATTTAGCTCCTTCTGATCAAACAGATACTTTAGACTTTTGTGGTCACTGTAGACAATAAAATCGGCCCCGTATAGAAAGTGTCGCCAAATTTTCAATGCGAACACTACGGCTGCCAACTCAAGATCATGTGTCGGATAATTCTCCTCATGCGGTTTCAACTGCCGAGAAGCATAAGCGACCACCTGACGGAACTGCATTAACACACAGCCTAACCCAAACTTAGAAGCATCACAATACACCACAAACTTACTTGTAGGATCCGGCAATATTAATACCGGAGCTGTAGTCAACTTCCTTTTTAACTCTTGAAAGCTCACTTCACATTCTTGGGTCCACACAAATGGGTTCCCTTTACGGGTTAACCGTGTCAAAGGTAAAACCATCCGTGAGAATCCCTCAATAAAACGCCTATAATATCCAGCCAAACCAAGAAAACTCCTGATCTCTGTAACATTTTTAGGACGTTCCCATTCTACCATTGCTTCAATCTTGCTCGGGTCCACTGCCACTCCTTCGGATGAGATGACATGGCCCAGAAATTGTATCTCAGAAAGCCAGAATTCACATTTTGATGGTTTAGCATACAACTGATGCTCTCTCAGAATCTGCAAAACAACCTTTAGATGCTCAGAATGCTCTTCTTTACTCTTTGAATATATCAGTATGTCATCTATAAAGACCACCACAAACTGATCCAGATAGGCTTTAAAGATCCGATTCATATAACCCATGAAAACGGCTGGTGCATTTGTAAGCCCAAAAGGAATAACCAGATACTCATAGTGCCCATAACGGGACCTGAAAGCTGTCTTCGTAACGTCATCCGGCTTTACCCGGATCTGATGATACCCGGACCGGAGATCAATCTTAGAAAATACAGTCGCACCCCGCAATTGATCCAACGAATCATCTATCCGCGGCAAAGGATACTTATTCTTAACAGTAACCTTGTTCAACTGCCGGTAGTCTGTACATAATCTCATAGACCCATCCTTCTTCTTAACAAAGATCACCGGTGCTTCCCACGGAGACACACTCGGTCTGATAAAATTCTTACTGGACAAGTCTTCAATCTGCTTCTTCAATTCAGATAATTCTAGAGGTGACATCCGGTATGGGGCAAGAGAGATAGGTCCCACACCAGGCAATAAGTCAATTGCAAATTCAATTTCCCTCTCTGGAGGAAAGTGCAGAATTTCATCCGGAAAGACATCCTCAAACTCAGAGACAATCGGAATAACAGAAATTAGCTCCTTGTTGACGCCAACCAGACCTCCCAATAAAACATACCCGGAATCTCCTTCCTTCAAGGCCTTTACCACCTGAAGTACAGACAAATAAGGAGACTCCCTTTCTTCATCATGAGATGAGACAGAAATGGTTTTACTGCCGCAGTCAATCTTCACACAGTACTTGGACAACCAATCCATCCCCAGAATTAAATTCACAGAAGCAAGGTGCAAGACAATAAAGTCGGCAGAATATTCCCTGCCTTCATACTTGAATTTCACATTTTCATAAACATAGTCTTCATTAAAAACTCTTCCCACAACCGTAACAATACGCATAGGAGTTTTCATTTTTATCACATGCAGACCAAATGCTTCAGCTACATAATCAGCAATAAAAGAATGCGTGGCACCAGAATCAAACAAAACACTAAGAATTTCATCATGAATAGAAATCATACCTCGCACCAAACTAGCTGACCTCTCAGCCTCTTGCTGAGTCACTGCATATACTCGGGCAACTGGAGGTGGGAGAGGTAGAGATGGTTCCTCAACCACAATAGGAGCCGGAGTGGCCTGAATAGTAGAAACCTGTCCCCCATTAAAGGGGCAGTCCCTAATAAAATGCCCAGGTTGGCCACATTTGTAACACAGTCTTTGCTCTTTTCTGCAAACCCCTACATGAACTTTACCACATGTAGCACATAGAGAAGCAGGCTTAATATTTCCAGGCTTAGAATTTCCCGCCTTTTTGAACTTACCATCAGACTGTCTAACCTGCAACCCTTTTCCTTTAGAATTCCCAGAGGTGTTTTTAGGACCAGAATTAGGAGCAGATTGGTCCTTATGCTTCCTTCTGTAATATTCTTGAATATTTTTACACTTTTTAACAAGTGCAGCAAAAGTATCAAATGAGTCACCTGCAAGTTTTTCAGAGATGTTATCATGTAATCCTCTATGAAATTTAAAAATCAAGTCATCCTCTGTAGGTGGAGCTCTCTGGAAATGAGAGTATTTGGCCAGCTTATTGAACTTATTCAAGTATTCATCAACAGACATCTGACCCTGCTTTAGTTCTTCAAATTCACCCTTCTTCCTTATCCGGGCTTCAGCCGGAAAGTATTTCAGCAAGAATTTCCTTTCAAATAAAGGCCAGGTAATAGCATAACCCTGACATTCCAACGGCAGACGGGTATTTCTCCACCAATCAGTTGCATCATTCTGCAACATATAAGAAGCATACAACAATTTCTGCTGATCATCACACTCCATGACAGTAAAAATGCGATCCAATTCTTCTAACCACTGAATTGCAGCAATAGGATCAATGCCTCCTTTATAATTTGGTGGTGCATGTTTTCGGAAGGCATTTAGCATTCTTTCTCTTTGCTCTCTATTAGTGGCTGGCTGTTCCACACCACCCCTGTGACTAGATTCTTCATTCACATCATTATTTCCTTCACCCTCCACAACAATGGGATTATGAGGAGGAGGAACAGGCTGTTGTGGTTGTGGCTCAGGCTGTGGCTGTTGCAAAGGTTGTGGCTGTGGACCTTGCCCACCCGCCCTCACCTCAACCAAGAGTAATCTCATCATTTCAATATTCGCCATTCTGCTTGCTGCCATCATTTCTTGATTGGCCAATCTATTAGCCTCTAACAGATCTTGATTTGCTTTCATCATCTCGGGGTCACAGGCTCTTCTAGAGAAACTGCTCTGATACCATATTTCACACAAGTAACATCCCCGTCTCGAGCCGGTTCAATTAACATACATATGATAAAACTGCTCTGAGAAACAGCGGAAGACTTAACTTTAACTTCTGAAAATACGAGCTAACTTTTTTTTTTTCTTTTTAAATTCTCATTCGTCGTAAACGAAAATCGGGCAGAGTTTCCTCTATAAATCGGACAACTGGGGATTCTCCAATCCCTCACAGAAGCATTTCCTGATAAACAGTTTATACAAATATAATCAAATGCCCATCCATGGGCGCATGCATAACTTGGCTCAGTGCCACTATATCTAACAGCATGCAATCCAACACGTAAACATATCTGAATACTACCTCATCATTGAACGTGCCTGAATACCCAAATGTACATGCATCAAAGCGACAGACATGTACAAAACATATACAGGCCATATACACAATAAAGGATCAATATCATGATCCATCAAATGCGAAAATACTAAAATACATCAAAGC
>NW_026899139.1:0-71633 GCF_033153095.1 Gastrolobium bilobum | reverse complement strand
ACGTTAAACACGCACTGAGTGGGAGGCAACCCACTGTACTAGGTATGTAATTCCATGTTCATACCATATCCATAAGATGAAGAAGAAAAGGGGGGAAAATTTTGAAAAAAAAAATCAAAGAAATTTTTTTTGCTACGTGTTGGGCGCTAAAACGTTAATTCTGACCGTTTTAGCGTCCCTAGCACAACACCAATACATGCACTATGGCCAACCGCGCTAAAGCGCTAATTCTGACCGTTTTAGAGCTGTGCTGCACAAAGTATGCATTTTTCTCTGGACAAGGACGCTAAAGCGCTGGTCAGCCAACGTTTTAGCGCCCCGTCACTTATTCATAAAACACGGTTTCCCTCTCACTTCTCTCATTCACAATATTTTCTGAGTTCTTGTTATCTCTCCATCTCTCTCTCTCTCATTGCATCTTGAGTTCTTGCTACAATCTTTCATCGCATCTCATCCACTCCCATTTCAGGTACTCATCCACTTCTCTTCATCTTTTCAATTTGGATTACCTTAGGGTTTACTTCACAACCATGGGAGTTCCTAGTTTGATTCATGAACATGTTATAATTCTATGATTAGATTGTCACTAAATGTTTATGTTTGAATCTTGTTTCCATCTGTTTGGGGTTTAGAAGAAATTCCCTCAATGTTTATTCACATATGCAATTACACACACACACACACAAGGTGTTTGTGGAAATTCCTGACCCAAAAATTGGCCTGGCGCTAAAACGTTTGGTTTCAACGTTTTAGCGCCCTTCCAGTTTTTACACACGTTTAAGGCCAAAACGCTAAAATGCTCAGTGTGACCGTTTTAGCACCCAGGCCCTGTTTCATACAAAATTGAGGGTCTACATTAGGGCATTGTGGGTTGTAATTTATACATGTTTTAATCCAAATTCCCCACTATAAGAGTTCTAAATCTGGGAATTGTGGAATTGGATTCATGCTATGTAATTGTTTGACATTTGGACTGATTTTCTCTTGTTTGTGTAGGCACAATGTCTTCTTCTTCTCAACCAGCTCCCTCTACACAGGGGAAGAAGAGATATAAGAAGCGAGCCCGAGTGAATCAAGGAGGAGATATTGAGGCTGAGCCTACCCCACAATTTGATGCTCATTTCTGGAAGAGTGAGGAACATGAGAAACGTTATACTGACAAGACTTCCAAGAGGCCATTTGTGAGAGAAAGAAAATTCGTTCTGGAAAAGGATGAATATCCTCAGTTTCAGTCTCAGCTGAAGACCAGGGATTGGGCAACTTTTGGAAAAATATTGGGTGATAGCAGCCCTAACATAGCAAGAGAATTCTTTTCTAATGCGTTTAATGGAGATCAAGGAGGTAGGAGGACCTTCACTAGCTGGGTGAGGGGAAAGAAAGTGAAGTACGATGCTCACACCATCCAAAAGCTACTGAAGATAAGGTTCTGTGACTATATCAATAATGCCAGTTGTGAGTTCAGGAAGAACTGGCAGAAAATTGAAATTCCACCAAGGAGAAGTGACCCAGACTTTGAAACCTGGACCAAGATGGGGGCAGCTGAGCCTATTTTGCAGACTATAGCCAAACCTGGTGAAACTTGGGAGCTAACCAAAGATAAGGTTGCTCCTAAGTTGATTTGGTTGAAGCATTTAAATGGTGAAGCTAGAGTCTGGTTTCACTTTGTAATCTCAAATGTCATGCCCTCTTCCAACCAGGCAGAGGTCATCCTGAAGAGAGCTGTCCTGATTCACACTATCATGACCAAGGCGAAGGTGGAACTTCCTATTCTTCTTCAGGACAGCATTTATGATATGGCTCACTCTGACAGTGACTCTGCTGCTTTGGGTCACTGTTCCTTGATTCAGCTGCTTTGTCAGAAAGTTGGTGTAAATGTTACTGATAATGGGGCACCAACTAAATTGCACCCTACAATTGATGCCGCAATGATAACAAAGCAATTGAAGATATGAGGAGGGGAGGCCATAGGATTGACCCCTGGTAGGAAGTCAACAGCTGAGAGTGATGATGAGTTAGAAGAAAGGCTACGGTCAGGGGAGCAATGGACGGTGAATACTGACTTCCGTATGAGACATTTGCGCAGGCGTCTCCGGTTTATGCAGTCCAGCCAGCACTCATTTCAGACATATATGGTGAAGATGATGAAATCTATATGTGAGGCTCAGGGTTTAGATGTTATTGATTACCAGCCTGCTGTTTACCCTCATTCTGATGAGGAGGAAGCCTTTGAGGAAATTGCCCGGACTCACTATGCTGATCATGTGGATGGAGCTGCGCCTGCTGATGGTGCTACATCTTCCCATGCTGCACACACTTCAGAGAGACAGCCTGTTGTTGATGCCACTACCACAGAGACCACTGCTGCTGTTGTTGATACTGGTGCCATGGATGAGGACAGGGGTATTGATCCTGAGTACAACCCCTTGCCTACTGCTGATCCAGGCTCAGATTTGATGTTTACTGATGATGAGGAGTCTACTGACTAAACTCCTCATTTTGTTTTTACACATTTTCTGTTTTTATGGTTTTATTTTGGATACTTTTAGTTACTTTTGGTATTATTTTTAATATTGTACATTTGTTAGTACATTGAGATTCTCTGTTTGGATGATGCACTTTTGAAATAGTATTGATGTTATTTGTTGATATGTGAATGTGTTTCAGAACTTGTCAACTGCTTTTTAGATTTAAATTAGTTGCTGGGGACAGCAACGTTTAAATCTGGGAATGGGGTGTGAATGAATGACATGATTGCAAAATTCCATGGTGATATCACACAGTTGATGATGACACACAGTTGATGAGCCACAAACAGGGAAACATCTCAATCCTTTCTTTTAAATTCTTGTGAATGTAGTTTTATGTAGTTTAGGTAGTGTCGTATATGTACAAAAGTTGGATTTAGAGTTGAGATGATGTGAATTTTATGAGGATAGATGATCAAAGTTTTACATGATTGATCAAAAAAATTTGATGCAATTTGAAATCCTTGCATGTGTGCTAAATGATATGTTTGCATGACTCATGTTATGTGAGGAGTAGAGAGATCAGTTTGATGTATATAGAGGAATTCAAGCATGCACTCTGAATTGTGAGACATAGAGCCTATACAAAAAAAAATTTGTTCAGAGAGCACTTCACTATATGAGTAACTCTAGAACTTGCCCTGTTTCTAACTTGAAATAGTTCATGGTTTGTAAAGTAGAGTTTATTGAGGCATTTTTCTTTTGAACCAAATTTTCCTATTGCATGGAAGCCTTAAGCCTAAACTTGTTGTGATAAAACTAAGAGCCCTGCACTTATTCCAGATCCTAAGTTTTCAGATTATGTGTTCAGATAAGGGGTAAAGGATGAAAGCTCTTGAGAAAGGTGTTTCTGCAATGAATAAAAATATTAAGTGTTAAGTGTTGGAAATTTGGAGAAAAAGAAGAATGAAAAGGAAAAAGGAAGTAAAGGCACAAAGTGCTTGGTTTGGAAAAGGAAAAGAAAAAGGAAATGAGGAAAAAGGGAAATCAAAACAACACAAAGTGTTGAAAGTTGGAAGAAAAGGAGGAAGGAAGTTCAAGAAAAAGAAAAGTTGTAGAAAAGGTGGTGAAAAGAGTAAATGAAAAGGAAGAAGAGAATGAGAAGGATTAAGGAGTACATAGATAAATTCAATAGTGATCCTCCTCTTATCTGAATCTGATTCATCTATCTAACCTTCTGCAACATCAAATCCTACCTTTAGCCAACTACGTGCCAAGCCATTTTCCTTCTCCTATACAGAATCCTATCCCTAGTCAAGTCATACCACCAAAGCCTCTTTTGTTCTGCTTATAAATCACTGTCACTATGGAAAGTGAGAAGATGGGCAAGCTTATAGTAGTTTGAGTGCAGTGGAGATTGAGTGATGAGTACACCCTTAGACACTAGAGTGCAAGAGAGTTTATTCTCACAATTTTTGAGAAGTTCCAAGTGAGGAGGTGTTTTGTGTTGAAGGTCTCTGCATCTCATCTTACTGATCTGTTGAAAGTCATATGATGAGGTTAAGCAAGTCATAGTAAAAGATAGATTGCTGGGATGTTAGATTGTATCTTGGAAAGTTGATCTGTCATATTTCAATCCAACCTCATAAATTTCATGTGTAAAGAATCTCAAGTCTTTCTCTGTCTTTAAAGTTATTGCTGAGGACAGCAATATTCAAATCTGGGAATTGTGGTGAACCCTTAGTTCATCATGGTTTTAGTAGGAATTAGGATCAAATTGTGTGATTAAATGATGAAAAAAACAAGGTTAATGTCCTAAGATGTCCTCAATTACAAGTTCAAGAGCTTTATTAGAAATTTGTATGATTCTTGTAGGAAAAGCAAGCTTGAAAGGCAACTGGAGAAGGAAGAAGATTCTGGAGCTCAAGAGGAGAAAAATTGCCTAAGTGTTGAGCGCTAAAACGTCCACACTGAGCGTTTTAGCGCCCTGCTACAGGAAGAGGCCAAAACTTGCTGGTGATGAGCGCTAAAACGCCCACACAGAGCGTTTTAGCGCGCTGCTGCACTTAGAAGATGGAAAATTGCTGGTCTTGGGCGCTAAAACGTTCTGCAATAAGCGTTTTAGCGCCCTGAAGTGGAAAAAGGACTCTGGTCTCCACCGCTAAAACGTCCAAATCAAGGGTTTTAGCGTTGGAGTCAGTTAAAGTCAGTTGAGCATTCACCAAGTTTGGACGCTAAAACGGTCATTCCTTAACGTTTTAGCGTTGGAGTCAGTTAAAAGCAGTTGAGCATACGTAAAGCATGGACGCTAAAATGGGCACTTATGGACGTTTTAGCGCCCACATTAGTTTTCTGTTTTTAATTGTAACACTATAAAAGGCAAAGCCTTCACACTTAGAAGAAAATCTGGATCTGAAGAGATCTGATATATTCTCTCTCTCTTAAACTTTAGTCTGACTTCTCTCTAAATTCTCTTGTAATAGTTTGGAGATTGAAGACTTTCAACATGGAAATGAAGTTTGATTCTTCTTCTCTTGTCTATTCCTTAGTCATGTCTGAGTAGAGTCTTTGTAGTCTGAATGCAATAGAACTCCATGATAATATTATGTTGATCTGATTAATATGATGAAGTATTTTTCATGTGTTGATTTGAGATTTTCTGATTTAATTATTTCCATCAAGGAAGTAGTGTAGAACAGGGATGTTTATATGACTTTTGTATCTGATAATCCCAACATTTGAAGTATGCATATCTGGGGAACAACAAAACCCTTCCTGTGATCATTTCTTCATTTCTTACCATGGAACAAGAAGGATTGTTGCTTGACAAGCTAAAAAAATACCAAGGAGCCATCGGTTGGACCATAGCTGATCTCAAAGGTATCAGTCCCCCATTTTGTATGCATAAAATATTATTGTCTGATCCTAACAGTTTTTCAGTGGAACACCAAAGAAGATTGAACCCTATAATGAAAGAAGTGGTGAGAAAGGAAGTCATCAAATGGCTGGATGCAGGGATCATATACCCAATATCTGACAACAGTTGGGTAAGTCCTGTCCAATGCGTCCCCAAAAGGGAGGCATCACAGTGGAAAAAAATGAAAAGAATGAGCTGATACCTGTGAGAAAGGTTACAGGATGGAGAATCTGCCAAGATTACAGGAAGTTCAACAATGCCACCAGGAAGGAACATTTCCCACTCTCTTTTACAGATCAGATGCTGGACCACCTAACAGGAAAAGAATACTTCTGCTTCCTTGATGGATATTCGGGGTATAATCAAATTGCTTTGGCACCAGAAGATCAACATAAAACCACCTTCACCTGCCCATATGGAACGTTCGCTTTCAGAAGGATGCCCTTCGGGTTATGTAATGCACCAGCAACGTTCCAGAGGTGTATGTTCTCAATCTTTTTCGATCTAATAGGTGAAGGAGTAGAAGTCTTTATGGATGATTTTTCAGTACTGGGGAAGTCATATGATCACTGCTTGGACAATTTAGAAGAAGTCCTTCAAAGGTGTCTGTCCTCTAATCTAGTGCTTAATTGGGAAAAATGCCACTTCATGGGGAAAGAAGAAATAGTCCTGGGACACAAAATTTCTAGAGAAGGACTGGAAGTAGATCAAGCCAAAGTAGAAGCTATAGCAAAAATGCCACCACCAGTAAGTGTAAAAACCTTGAGATCTTTTTTAGGGCATGCAGGCTTTTACAGAAAGTTTGTTAAAGATTTTTCCAAAATAGCTAGACCTTTATGCCACTTATTAGAAAAAGATATAAAATTTGAGTTTAACTCTGACTGTGTGAAAGCTTTTGAATCTTTGAAAAATAAGGTCATTACCACGCCTGTCATCCAACCTCCAGACTGGAACTTACCCTTTGAACTAATGTGCGATGCAAGTGATCATGCTATTGGGGTAGTTCTGGGCCAGAGGAAGGTCAAACTTTTTCGTAGCATATATTACGCCAGTAAAACTCTAAATGAAGCTCAGGTGAACTACACAGTCACTGAAAAGGAGCTATTGGTTGTAGTATATGCTTGTGAAAAATTCAGGCCTTACATTTTAGGATCAAAAGTTACTGTCCATACTGACCATGCAGTTCTCAAGTACCTCTTCTCAAAAAAGGAAGCAAAACCAAGATTGATAATATGGGTCCTACTGCTACAAGAGTTCAATCTGGAGATCAAAGAAAGAAAAGGATGTGAAAATCAAATTGCAGATCATCTGTCCAGATTGGAACACATTGAAGTGGGGCTACCAATCAAGGAAACGTTCCCTGACGAACAATTGTTTGTCATTAATCACATAGAGACAAATGCTCCTTGGTTTGCTGATATAGCCAACTTCCTTGCAGCAGGGCTGGGACCTTATGAGGCGAATAAAATGCAGAAGAAGAAATTTTTTCACGATTGCAGGAACTACCTCTGGGACGAACCACTACTGTTCAAAAGATGCGCAGACCAAATGATAAGAAGGTGCGTCCCAGAAGAAGAACAGCCTCAAATCCTTCAACACTGCCATTCGTCCCCATATGGAGGACATCTAGGTGGAATCAGGAATGCCTCCAAGGTTCTTCAGTCAGGTTTTTTCTGGCCTTCCCTTTTTAAAGATGCACGTCAAAATGCAAAAAATTGTGATAAATGTCAAAGAGAAGGTAACTTGACTAAACAAAATGAAATGCCCCTCAATCCGATCCTAGAAGTTGAATTATTTTATGTTTGAGGCATTGACTTCATGAGACTTTTTCCTCCTTCGTGTGGGAACAAATTCATATTAATGGTTGTTGACTATGTAAGCAAGTGGGTAGAAGCAGTTGCTTTACCCACTAATGATGCTAAGGTGGTTATAAAATTTTTAAAGAGGAACATATTAACCAGATATGGAACCCCACGTTGTCTCATCAGCGACGGAGGGAAACATTTCATCAACCGCCAACTTGAGAGGTTGTTGGAGAAATATGGAGTCAAACACAAAGTTGCAACCCCATACCATCCACAAAACAGTGGTCTCATCGAAGTCTCTAACCGAGAGGTTAAGATAATTTTAGAGAAGGTAGTTAATCCTTCTCGAAAAGACTGGTCTCTCAAGTTAGACGAGGCATTATGGGCTTACAGAACAGCATATAGAACACCCTTAGGGTGTTCCCCGTACAGATTGATATTTGGCAAAGCTTGCCACCTCCCCCTCGAATTGGAGCACAAGGCTTACTGGGCAGTACACACCCTCAACCTAGATGAAAAAACAACTGGAGAGAAGAGATTGCTGCAACTCGAAGAGTTAGAGGAGTTCCGAGGGAACACATACGAAAATCATAAATTGTACAAGGAGAAGATGAAGAAGTGGCACGATAAAAGGATCAGGAATAGAGATCTAAAAATCGGTCAGAAGGTGCTACTCTTCAACTCCAGACTCTGACTGTTCCCAGGTAAACTCAAATCAAGATGGTCCGGGCCATATCAAATTATTAACGATGCAGGAAACGGAACTTTCGAAATCCAAGGTTCAGAACATGGTCGTTCCTTCAAGGTAAATGGGCACAGGTTGAAGCTATACAATGATGAAACCTTTGATGAAAAAGAGGAAAGTATCCCTCTTTCTAAAACTCCTTGAGAGGTAAGTACCATGTCTAGCTAAAGACATTAAATTAAGCGCTGACTGGGAGGCAACCCAGTAAATACATTTGCTCTCTAACAAAGAGCAAAGTTTTGGGGTGGTTATCCATAACCACATAGCTCCCGAAAAGGAGGGAACGTCTGATGTTCCTCTCCAAAAAGTCCAAATAAAGTACGTTCCAGGAACGTAGTTTTGGGGTGGTCCCTAACCACAGACCTTCACAATGAAAAGGAGAAACTCTTCTATTTATCTTAGCTTAGTTTGTTTTCAATCCTATTTTTAATTTCTTTTTCTTTTCGTTACCTTGTAATTAATCTTTTTGCAATGAAAAAGACCTTTTTTGATCAAACTGTTTGGTATATACATGCATTTCAGTTGTAGTATTAAGACTGCCCAATTCTTTTGGATTAACTAACATACATGAAACACAAAGTCACTGACTAATCATGCTTGTTCTTTCTCTGAGTACTTGAAAATAGAAACAGTGCAGGGAATTTAATCCTCAGATTTTTGAAAGAAGCTGATCTGTGTGAACTAAAACTGGTAAGGAACGGAAAAATGCCAAACACCTACTTCTGAGAGCGTTCCTGAGGTGTAACCACAATGAAACTTCTCAGCTTGCCTTGATGTTGTAAGTACTGCTGAAGACAGATGAATTCTGCCGTCAAGGATCAAAACAGAATCACACACTCACCTCAACCCCATCATACACCATCTGGTCAATCAGAAAGAACAAGGAACGTACTCAACAATGAACCAAAAAGGGACAGAAGAAAAACAAAGAAAAAGGGGAACAACCATTCAAAAGAATTCAAGAAAACCAGAAAACCTTCCTCCAAAGGGGGAAAAAGGTTCAAGAAAAGGTGTTCCCTCAAAATAGAAAAAGTCCAAGTTCAAAGGCACAAAAGCTAAACATTCCTTGATCCCACAAATCAGGCCACCATTTCTTCCACAGTTCCATACACTTGCCCATCAAAGAAATCCTTGGAACGGAAGACATCTGTATTTCATAGGAACGCAACAGAAAGGCAAGTTCTGAAGAATCACATCCAGGAATGGACAGAGCAAACACCAACCCATGAGTGACAGTGAGACAAGAGATCAGCAATCTTCTCTTATCTGGGGACAGAATACTCTTACTGTTTACTATAAAGAGTAGTTCATTTTCTGAAAAGTTCATGATTGCTCACTGGCTCAAGTTCCTTTCTGTTATGCTATTCTTTTAAATTGGGCAGACAAATACAATATTTCTGAGTTGTTTGAGGACAACCAACAGTTTAGTTTTGGGGTGTTTGATGGGATGTAAATTCGTTCCCATCTAAGCCCATTTTGATGGCAAAATACCATACGTTCCCTCATCTGATGAGCAACTTCAGCATGAAAATCACTTGTTTTACACATTTGTGACAAAAACACAGTGGGGGAGCGGATGGTAACGTATTCCTTTAAAATATATTAAAAGGGGAACGGACTGAGACACATTTAATGCACCTGCTCCATTCATTTAATGCTTATGTACACTTTGCAGGTAACGTAGAGTTAAAGACTTCTAAAAAACAAGGCGGTGAACCAACTGAGCAGCTGGAAACGTGAAGAGCAGAGAATCAAGAGTTCTCATTGGCTGAAAATAGAAGCAAAACATGGGAAGGCCTGCAAACAACGGCTAATCATCACCAAACCCTGTTCCATTCAGCAATTCACGCAAGCTTCCATACTCTGCTGCCACCGTCCCATCCCCTCATTCAAGCAACTAGCTCCAAGGGAATTACAGTCTTGCCATTCCTCTTCCAGCTATAAATAGGACCTCCCTCACACAAAAACATCATCGGATTCTGGAGGGATTAAAGTCCAGAAGGAAGAAGATCACCTAGTAGTAGTAGTAGTTAGTAACTTAGTTTAATTTTCAGTTGTAATTATAGTTAAGCGACAACCCCTCTTCCCTTCTCTGTAAACAACCATCAAGACTCCTCAAGAGCAATTACCCATCTTTCTCCATTTTCTGTTTCTTTTTGTAAACTGTCTTTTAAATTAATATAAGTGTTTTTCTCTTCGTTCCAAACGTTATCTCTTGACTGAATCTCGGGTCTATGTGATTTCAGAGTAGAATAATTATGTTTAAACTATCAGCCATGAGCTGAACTATCTGTGGAACGGGTAAACTGTGAAACTCTTAAAGAACTATTTTCAAAACTCTTGACCGAAGCTATTTGTATTTATTTGGCTAAGTAAGCTATATTCATTATGCGCCAATGGAAATTGGGTACATACTGAGAAAGGAACTTCCATAAGGAAGAGATTTCAGACAGCTTAGCCATTGGGGGAAGGTAGATGTCATGGCAAAAACGCTACTGGTCACCTTAGGAGTAAGGGGCCAACTCGTCCATTTTAAGATTCTGAACTAAGTACCTGTTGGAGTCAAGGGAGCCGTAGTTTTCTAATTACTTTAAGCGAAAGCGATGCTTGATAATAATATACATCGAGAAGAGATCAGTGACAAATTTTATTTTATTTTTTGAAAATATTACAATCGGTTATCGCTTCGCGACTAGTCTAATTCGGGGGCAAATCCAGGGTTAAAGCTTTAAATTCCTCCCAAATGTGGTACTTGAAAGGATCGAACACATGCTCTCACCCCCACATGCTCAGCTCTCATGTGCTAACTGAGCTACCACCCAGAGGCGGACTGACGTTGTTGCCTTTGTCTGCACATGCAGACACAGAAATTTGAGAATATTTTTTATTTTTTATTTTTTTCAAAAGGGTGAGTGATTTAGGTCAAGTAAAAAAAAATTAGAAAAATTGAAAAGAAAAAAGTAAACATAGGTCCAACCATAGTAGTTAAAATCGGGATTTCTTTTTTCTTGTTTATATTTTTTTAATATATTTAAATTTTTCTTTAAAAAAAAACTTGGAGAGCACTACCCCTAAACCCCCACCTTAAGAATGCACACATAAAAAAAAAATTGTGGGTCCGCTCTTGCTACCACCATTTGGTAGTGACAATTTTTAAGTCACCACTCACGAGCCATCTATAACCTGTTGTGTAATGTGAAAAGCACTGAATATCTAATAATCTTTACATCTTACCTGCTCAATTAATTGGGTACGAAATGCTAAAGATTGGTGTCCTTGCTGCGCTCTTTGTGCGTGCTGGAATATCTCTTCATCCGTTTCATAATAGTTGAATATCATACCTTATTTTAGCTACAATTTTACCATATGTTGCTTTTGTTTTAATCCAACTTCCAAACTCATGTATTATACATGAAATGATACTTTCGTTTTCTTGTTTTGTTAAATGCAAGTAATTAAATTTATTCATCTGCGTGTGAAGTCATTTTTCAAAGAAAATTGACATGAAATTCAATTTGAAATATTTAAATTTCAGATTTTTTTTGTTATGATGAACAACATAAATTAAATAGCATTTTAATAAAACATTTTGGTTTTTTTCTCTCTATCACTTCTTTTAAAATAATTAAAATATATTTTTAGTATTTTTAAAACATATTAAACATAAAAAAAAATTACATGTCACATTCTATCTCATTTTAATACCTTATCTTAGCATACCAAAAAAAAAAAAAAAACTTATCTTAAGAACTCATCCATTAACAAAGGCATAAAAATATTTTAAAAAGCATTATTTATTTGTTTCCCCTGTGCAATCAGCAAAGTTTATTCCACACATAAAATTACTAATCAACAGCAATGAACAATTGTTATCACTATTGTGAAACCGGTCGGGATGATCCAAAATCGGGCGAATTGGTCAATGGATTGGTTAGGGTTAAATATTGGACTAATCATGTATCAAATTTGGTTAAATTTGGTGAAATTCGGTCAAAATTAGTGATCCAGTCGGATCATGTATCTTTATAAAAATATAAAAATATAAAAATAAAAAATAAAAATTATTTCATTTTGTCTGAAAAAATGAAGAACTCATCTTAATTTTTTTTTTTTGTAATTTTATTTGCTAGTATATTCTTCTATAATGACCTCAAATTTCAGCTTTCAATACTGAAGCAATTTGCGGAACAATAAATTAAGAGAATGTGACATATGTTATTTAAATTTAAATAAATTTGAAACATATTAGTTCAATGTCATTAATAGGTACGATTATGAAAATTTTGAGTTACAATTTAAATTGACATAGTAATAATGCATATTTTTATTTATTTATCCTTTTTGAACTTATAAAAAATGTGATTGAATAATTTGTGAGCTTATTACTAAATTTTGTTTATCTCATTTTAGATATAGCAAAAATAATCAAATTTATACATTCATATTTATATATATTTGGATCAATCGGTTGATCCAGTACCCCAACTAAGTTAATGATCGAGTCGAATTTAATAATATATTTAATAACACTAATTGTTATGATAATTTTTTATTTTAAGAAATTGTCGTTGTTGTGACAATTTTCGTATTAAAACTTAAAAGAATAAGAAAGGGCTATCGAAAAGCTGGATACCCTCAGCCTCAAAAGAAGGGGGCCCGCAGAAACATCACGTGAAGACAACGTGAACTCCGACAGGCATGTACATAGTCAACACGTAATGGACATGTGGGCCCTCACCTGTGGAAAGTGGAAACAACCCCCGCCATCACTGCAAGCTCGCGCAACCGTTTTCGCCGTCGGTGCCGCCCCTCTAGTTTCAAAACAAAAATTTGGTAAAAAATGTTTGTTGTACTGTTAAAAAATATATATTACGATTATATATATATATATATATATATAGGGACAAGATATTCTTACAGCGGTGTAAGAGTTAGAAGTCTTACACCCAATCTTGACCATTGATCCACTTGTATCCAATGGCTCACATTACTAAAAATTTAGAGCCCTTAGATATAAGTGAGATCAACGGACAAGATTGAGAGTGTAACTTACATTGGTGTAAAATGATTCTGACCCATATATATATATATATATATATATATATATATATATATATATACATACAGGGGCAGATATCCTTATACCAGTGTAAGAGTTAGAAGTCTTACACTCAATCTTGACCATTGATCCACTTGTGTCCAATGATTCACGTTACTAAAAAATTAGAGCTCTTAGATATAAGTGGGATCAACGGACAAGATTGAGAGTGTAACTTACACTGCTGTGAAATGATCCTGATATATATATATATATATATATATATATATATATATATATGGACTTAACATTTCTGCAGCAGCCGTAGATAGTGTTATCTACAGCTGACACAGAAAAGTGGGCCCACGGCTTTTAAAAAAAAAAACTCAGGATCCGTTGTCGTATCCTAGGATTCGTACGTGTATCCTTGCTTGCTGTAGGTACAGCTGCAAAAATTATTTTGCTTATATATATATATATATATATATATATATATATATATATATATATATATATATATATATATATATATATATCAGGATCATTTCACAGCAGTGTAAGTTACACTCTCAATCTTGTCTATATATATATATTTATAGGGTTTTCTTCTTCTTATGATGCATGACACAAATTGTCTCATGCAACACACAAAAAAGTAGGTGGAACCAATTTTTTATTTTCTCTCTCCTATTTTTAGAACCCATTTGGATGAGCTTTTTTTCTTCAAAAGCTGCTTTTTTTAAGAAAAAAAAAACAATTCTCAAAAAAAGTCTGTTTGAATGATTGCTTCTAAAAAAAGCAGAAGTAATAAAAAAGTCAAAAATCTACTTTTTTCGGAAGCTAAAAATTTTAAGTTTTAAAAAAAGCAGAAGTCAAAAGCCAAATAATTTTTTCAAAAATCAAATATTTTTTTTAAAATCTAAATAGCTGTAACTTTTATAGGAAGTACTTTTAAAATAAGGAAGTGATAAAAAAGACTTTCTTAAAAAGCCAATATAAACGAGCTCTTAATGGGTTCCACTCACTTTTTGTGTGTTACATGAGACAATTTGTCGCCTCTTAATGGGTTCCACTTACTTTTTGTGTGTTACATGAGACAATTTGTCGCATGCAACATGAGACAAATAAAAAAAAAAAAAATATATATATATATATATATATATATATATATATATATATATATATATATATATAGGTAAGATCCTTTGACACCAGTGTCAAATTTGAAGTTTGACACCTCATCCGAAAGTCATTAGATCAAAAAAGATCAATGGTGTCACATGCTTACAAATCAGAGTCGTTGATCTTTTTTGATCCAATGACTCTCAGATGAGGTATCAAATTTCTATTTTGACACTGGTATCAAAGGATCCTACCTCATATATATATATATATATATATATATATATATATATATATATATTACACTCTCGTTGCTTGTTGTATCTAAGGATATAATATTATGTTTATATTTTTATACTTATTTTATTTATTTATTTTTAACACTGTTCATTAAAATTTTAGGAGAAAAAAATTGTGAATGCTAATTGAAATTCTAATATAATATGTTGACGACGCACAAGTATGAAAAAATAGACATAATATTCTATCTCATAATATTGTCATATTTAAAAAGGGATAGAATATTGTGACACCCAAGTTATGTTACACCCATGTGACACCCAGTCAATCTCACCGTTAGATCGCTTATGTTGATCTAACGGTTATATTTAAATCCATCTTTGTATGGTCATGATTTTCCAAATTTAATATTTTATATTTATTTCTACCTTTGTATGGTTATGATTTCCCATATTTAATGCTTTCACTTTAAATTTGGGAAATCATGATCATACAAAGATGGAAATAAATATAACCGTTGGATCAACATAAGCGATCTAACGGTGAGATTGACTGGGTGTCACATGGGTGTAACATAACTTGGGTGTCACAATATCCTATCTCATTTAAAAATAACGCTAATGATAAGTATACATAATATTATTTATAACAAAAAAACAAAAATAATTATACTTGAATTTAATATTAAATTAATTACATAATATTTCAAATATAAATTAACTATTGTTTAATGTAAGATTAATGAATTGGGTGGTTGTGTTGAATTTTCTTTACGGTTGTTTAAGGTGTTTAACTAAGGGTTTTATAAGAGTTATGTTGTAGAAAAAGTGATTGTGCAATATTATAGAGATTCGTTTTGCGTGCTTTAGTTTTTTTTTTTTTTTGCTTTAAAAAGTGCAAGTCGCACAAAATATTGTATGTGTAAAAAACTTTTTTGTGTCATGTTAAAGTACAAAACAAAAACCCTTAAACTAATTACTCCTCCACGAGTAGTGGTTTATCTCTAGAGATTCCGACAGCACATACAAGATGTGGAGTAATATATAAAAATGAAATATTCATAAATAAGAACACGAGTCCCTTATTTGTACGAAGTATGAACAAATATGGAGAACATTCTGTTTACCAAAAAATAAATAAATAAGAGTTTGCTTTTTCTGTAATTACTGCAGATAACTTATTTGCAGTAAGCCCAATACGACGTCATTTTGAGACAGAAATCATGATATTTTTGTAATTTTAATTTATTTCAGGGTTATTATAGTCTTTATAATTTAATTTTTTAATTTTTCAATCCTAAAATGACGTCGTTTTGAAAGTAAATGCAGATAATTTATCTGCATTAACTGCAGAAATATTTAAAAAAAAATAAATATATGGAGAACATTCTTGAATATATTTATGTATGGAATAAAACGGTTATTGCAATTTATCATGTTGCGAATTGAGAGAATTACATAATGAGACATTATTATACGTAAAGGAGGAAAATATTGATGATATAGATATATATTTCTTTTTGGTATTCGATGATATAGATATATTTTTTATTTTATTTTTTTGTATGTTACAGGGAATAGAACACACAACCACACACTTACACACACCCACACCACTAGGCTAGCCCTAGTGGATTTGATGATATAGATATTTTGAACTATTGTAAACATGAGTCACCTAAAAAATTCAAACCAAATTACAAAAAAAAAAAAAAGCAAACCAAAATTTTAGAACAAACTATATGTATAATTATATTATTCATGTTATTTTTTAAATATGATGTACTGATTTGTATTATGATAATTCATCGAGGGGTGTTTGGTACAAGCTTTTTTTTTTTAAATTGATGAAGAAGTATGAGTGGGTATTGGAAAATACCATATTTGGTACAAGGTTTACAAAAATAATTCTAGTAAACTATGTTGTCCATTTATTCAAATTTGTGTTGAAATTGTAAAGAAAAATACTCTTCCAAAATACCACTTCAATGTGGTATTTTGGGATAAGGGCAAGTGAAAAAATGAGATGGACCAAAATGACCTCCCATCATATAAAGTCAGTTTGTACATATCTCGTGTTGTTTTCGTAATTTATACTTATTATCTCATCAATATTTTATCTTCAACCAAACTTAAACTCAGGAAATTTAATTTAATTTTTTCGATAACATTTTGGCATACCAAACAATTTTTTTTTAACTTTTCTACCAAACTCTTTTTTCTATCATATTCCTAGTAATTATATTTCCCTGATAAAAAGAAATTATCCTCTACCAAATGTCTTCTAAAATTTAAATTGTTTCTAAATAAACTTAAATGTAATAAGGAATATGTTATTTTATTTATTTATTTATTTTGTCTATCTATGTCTATTATTTTCTAATACCATTAAAATAGAATCTCAATAAAAGATAAAAAAATAAAAAAATTAAAATTCTGATATAATAATATTCGAAAGTAATACATAAAAAAATTTAATAGATAAAATAAACTATCACAAATAATAATAGGAGAATACATAGATATGTCTCAAAAATTAGGAACAGTGGTCAAAATATCACTGTTCATCAACTTTTTAACCTAAATGCCACGCGAATAGTGTTATTTCTCAATCTGCAACGGAAGCAAAATCGCTACCCGGTGTAGCGAACTCAGTTTGCTGACGTGTCATGTTTTTAGTGGACACCAAGTTCGCTACACAGGATAGCGAACTTCGTATATATATTTTTTTTTCACTTGGTACTTGTTAACCACTAGAAATGTGATACGTCAGCAAACTGAGTTCACTACCCGCTGTAGCGAACTTGCCCCCGTGGCAGATTGGAAAATAACACTGTTCGCGGGATATTTAGGTAAAAAAATTGATAAAAAGTGATATTTTGGTAAGTGTTCTCAAAAATTACTCATGAATGGTCCCGGAGCCACTTTCCTATTTTTTTTTATTGTTTTTTCCCACTCGAGAGCGGTAGGATTGACGTGGCATTGAGATCCGCGTTGAAACAGGACAAGAAGTACTCAAATCGCGAGGTTGACGTTGATCTAATGACTGAACAAATGATGACACCCTTCAAACCCACGCTCCGTATCATGAGCCTGTAAAAAGCCCATCTCTTCTAACTTTTTCTTTGCTTTTCAAATTGAAAATACCGTACCCTCTCGTGGAAGTGGGTCCTACTCTGCAACCATTTGCTATATTTTCTTTTAATTATTACCATTTATTTTATCCGTAAGCTAAACACTATTTTCCGCTATAAAAAATTGTTCATCTAGTGACATTTTCTTTTAGATTTTAGATTTCACCTGTCCAAATGAGCCAAATAAGTTCGAATTCAGAAAATAAATATAAAGCTGAAATCGAATTAATAGGAATCATTAGGTTTACGATAACGACTAATATTAAAAAAAAAAAAACAATGATCCACTTGTCACTAAAAATTTATTACTCTTACAATTAATTTAATTATCGTTAATTTTTATTAATTCAATAATTATAATTTATTGAAAATTAATATGAGTCATATTTATTAATTAATTTTTAATTTTTAATAAATTATAACTGTTAGATTAACAAAAATTAACGATGATTAAATTGATTGTAAAAATAATATAATTTTTAGTGATAAATATATACTTCCCAAAAAAAATACTAATTTCCGTTGTTTTAAAAAAATAAAATCATGTACTAAATAAAAAATAAATAAACTAGGAACAAATCAGCTATAGTTAAGGTAAGGTGAGGTAATGTACTAAAAAAAAAAAGGTAAGGTGAGGTAATCATAGAAAGAGCACTTCGCATGTCTGCTATGTACCAAAAGCACAACAATGCCGGCGACGTGTCTGCCAGATCTCCGCCAACCACTCATCTTTGAAAAAACAATAAAAATAAATAAATAAATAAATAAACACGTTTAAGTAATGTTCTGTTTGGTTAATGGGAAAATCTATTGTGTTCTTCTTTCCTTTTACTTCTAATCAGAGTATCAGACAAACAAACAGTAAAGACAGAAACAGCAAGAAACAAATAAAATGAAATGAAAAGTTTCGATTAATATGAGAATCCTATTATACATAAAAAGTTAACAGCAACTGCGAGAACAATAGTCAGAAACTATTGAAAAAAATAAAAAATAAAAACAAACAAAGGCTTGTTATTTTTTTTGTTAAATATAATCAATTTACACTAATCACGCTTGTTATGGTTATAATCATCACCACCAACAGCAACAAACTCATTCATCATGTCAGATACTATCATCATCTTTCGCCGGCGATTCTCTAAAACGCGGTCGCCGGATCAATCATCCTCCGGTGAAGCAGGGGCATTAAGGTCAAGATCTAACAGACTCTGATGTGGGACCCGCTCGTAGTTCACGACGGAGGAGGAATCGGAGTCGCTCTGTGCTCCGCCACTAACTGCCACCGGGAGAATCTCAGCACGAGCAAACGCGTCGAAGAACAACATCGGTCGAGCCACCGGGAACATCAGCGCGCCGGCGACGGCGAATGACGGAGGAGGAGAAGAGGATTCAAGGGTGCTGCTCTGGCTGGGACTGCGCGTGGAGTTGTTCACAATGAACTCGGATGCGTTGGGAAAATTGGTCTTCGCCCTCGCGCCTCGGAACTCACGCGCCGCCGCGTCGTACGCACGCGCCGCTTCCTCTGCTGTGTCATATGTGCCTAGCCAGACCCGGGCCTTCTTGCCAGGGTCGCGGATCTCGGCGGCGTAACGGCCCCATGGTCTCTTCCTGACGCCTCTGAATCGGATCTCTGTGGCGAGGTGGGTCGGGTTGGGTCCGGCGAGAATAGCGGTGGCACTGCCCATCGGAGCCATTGTTTTGAGTCTTCTATTCACAGACAAGAACAATCTGAGAGAATATTATTCTAAGATGGAGACAATGTTTGAGGAACGAAATGAAGTTTGAGGGGGCGCTTTTATAGCTCAAGATGGAGAGAGTATGGGCGTGCGTGTCCGCGTGAAAAAGCCACGCTCCTTTTTTTGTTGTTACACAATGTGAGCACTTGCGTGCATATTTATTTCTCCCACTCAACAATATACTCCTTTATTAGTCTAAACTCTTGTCACTTCTTTTCTTTTTAGATTTACAAAATTAAATTATTGTTTTCTTAACACATGACAAAATGTTCATATCACATATCTTATTTTTATCTCTTTAAATAATTTCCCGTCATTATTATAACGTAATTCTCTCATGCTTGACATGCATATTCATTAAGATGATGACTCATCACTAATTTCAGAATCTCTTTTGTGTATTTACATTTTTGCTTTAAAAGGAAATAAATTTTGGTCATTTAAATCATATACTCCCCTATATACCTCTCTGTACCCAGAGCATTTCATAAATGAACACACCGTCACCTCTTTTCTCCATATACAAGCAAAAATCACCATTCAAACACATAAATTGACACCTTTAGAGTTCCAATAGGATAGGATAAAAGTAAATATAATAAATGGGCTAGATAAGAGTAAGAAAAGATAAGAGCTTCATAAACTCATATCATATCTTGTGTTTGATGTGCATTAGTATGATATGATTCTATTATCTCATCCTATGTTTGAAAAGGATCAAATAGTATCGAGATATGATACAAATAGACAAAATTACCTTATATAAAAAAATTATATATATATATATATATATATATATATATATATTAAATTGATTTCTAAGCTATTTTTTTGTTTGACTAATTTATATAACAGTTATTATTTTAATTTTTTTAAAAATTAAAAAACATAATTTTGAATAAAATATATTCCAAAGCATAAAATCATTACCAAATTATAATCCATATATTAATATTTCCAAGCATATATTGTAATACCCCTGTTCTATACCGGTTTATTATCATTACATATGGTATTAAGCACAATTACAATTACAATAGTTGAATTTAAATATGGATAAATTTTTCTTTTTTGTTAATAAATATTTTTTTCACTTAAAACTCTTTTCGTAATTAGAACAATTCAAAACTATAATTATAACTCTTACATTAATTAGAAGCATCGTACATTGCTAAAATATAACATGTATTGCTTACAATTCATTACCACATAGTCCCCATATACTAACATGGCACAAAACTCACTTTATTCGTACTTGCACTAAACATACAATGTTGTTTTAGAAAAGAATATTGTCTAAATCTACTGCTAGTCCTATAATTTTAGTATGTTAAACTATACCTCTTGGAATTTTCGAAAAGGTATAACATTAACCATTTGGTTAAGTATAGCTGGAGTTATGAAACTCACGTGGTAAGTGCTTCAACCAAACTTCTAAAAATAAAACATTCAATTTAAATCTAAATTGGGATTGTTTTACTTACCCAATGATCCTAATCTTTTACTATGTTGTATATCTTTAAGTTAGCTTCGCGCAGGTCTAAACCGCACTCGATTTGGAGCTGGCTAGCTTAAGTTATGAAATTTCTACGAAAAGGTGTTGAAACTAACAGTAAGCTGGACCTGGTAGCGCCAAAGGACGAGTTCGCTGCTATTTTCTGGCACTAGGAGCGGAAAATACGGCGCCAGCATCGCCAAATTTCATTTTATCACTGTTTTATGGCGCTAACAGCGCGACCATGGCGCAAGGAGTGCCGCGAAACAAGGAACAACAACATGCTTTGGTATTTCGGCCATAATTAGAGTTACACTTGTCCAATTGACACCATCTTGGTTTTGTTGAAAAGATAAAAGAAAGATCTATAACTTTCATGCAGACCAAGATTACAAATCTACCATATAGGATTTGAAAAATGGATCGCAAGGCTAGATATTTTTATATTTGGATTGTTTCCTAACCAAATGTCTTCCTTTCACCTAATTGACATTTAACAATTTTATCATACTTGAATTCTAACTAATTCCAAGGCTTAATACATATACGATTGGCATCACAATATCAAAATAGGCTTAAGAGTTCATCATATAAACAACAATCCATGTTTACATCTATTTCCAAAGCATATAAATGGTTACAAAATACCTCACTTGGAACTTGACTATTACAAAATATATGATCGATGTCCTTTGTATGAATCAACGACATGAAAGATACAAGAGAACCATGACCATAGGCTAAGTCCCTCTATTCATCACATTACATATCATGTACCAAATGTGACTACAATATATAAACAACAAAATAGCCAACAACTGCGACATATAAAAGACTATGGTCTACATTGACCTCCTATCAATAGATGCTCATGCACCATTAGTGCCAGTACCTGAAAGGCGGATCCCATAATCATGTAGTGAGATAAACATCTCAGTAAATTAGGGGTCATTTGAGAATTTCTCCACCCCAAAGTTCACTTCAGGCATAACAGCTATAAACAGAATAGTACAAGATATATGTATTCAAGCAATGTATATGAATATCCATACAATCCCCACACGAGGTGAGATAGAAATCTCGTCAAGTCATTTCATTGGTCCATCAGCCATCAACAGAAGGCCCATATATCTAATTCCACTGGCCAGGGAACATAAGTGTATACATTATGCAAGAAACTTTGTCTTGCAACATACCAAGTATAAGACGATTCATCTTATACATCACTCACATAGTATGCAACACACCACACAATATGCCTTAGGGACTATATCTTGTGTAGAGCACAAAGTAAACACATATCATGCATTATATCACAATTCATTGCAATTCCATATACCACATAAATCACAACGCTTTCAGAGCTTGGTGGAACAGAAAAATGATAAATCCCAAGGTTCAAAAGCTTACATTTCTAAGCTCTCTACCAATATGATTTCCTTCATAAACAATCCGATCAGAAATGAATTTTTTGTGTATTAATTAGTCAGGCTGTTCATGCTGGAAAATTCATGTTTCCATGGACTAAATTGTGTTTCTATCTATTGGAATTTGATTAGAATAATTAAATAGTTAATTTAAAGTGTAAAATCTTGAGGGTTTTTTTATATAGCATTCGGCCCTTTGATGGAAAAAGGGTTAAGTTAATCATGATATTATGGAAGATTAGGGGTTATGTCTTAAATAGTGTGTTGAATTTTTGGTGTGGCATGAATTCTCAAGTAAGCACACATTGATAACAGACTAAAGTAATGAACTTTAGCATATTTGTAGCACTAAATTAGCCCTAATGGGTATTCATTGTTATTGATGGATAAGTCAGGTTTGAATCAAGTGACATTGGGCTTTCGTATCAGAGTTTGGAAGGTTGTGTTTAGCTATCTTGTATCATAAGTAAGCTTATTTTGGAAAGCTTTGATAGGTAAGCTTTTAGTTTAGAAGTTTTCTCCTTATTTGTTTGTTCTACCATAGTCCAGTATAGGTAATGGTTCAAATGAGTGTATGATTGGTTGTGTTAGATATTTGGTATGTGTTCATACATGTGCATTCATATACACAAGTATGTAAATGATGTGATGTATTTATTTCAAATAGACAAGTGTACAAGATATTATTATGTGAATTGTATAGTATCAAGTTATCAACTGGGAAGTACAAATTCTTCCATAATAATGACAATTGGGAAGTACAAATTCTTCCGTAACAATGACAAAAGGGAAGTATGACTTCTTCCATATTGATATCATGTAAGGAGTACAAATGCTTCTGTAATAATTCAGTTGGTATTATATTGACAAGATTACATGTTGTATTGTATGCTATATGTCTGACCTTTCATGCATAAAGTGAACTCTTGGATGGAGACTACTCCATAAACCCAGGATTTACTGAGATTCATTCTCACCCCGCATTAAGGGGATACATTTCAGGTACTTCATCATCAATAGATGAGCCCTTACAAGGCAAGGGACCAATGTAGAGAGCATAGAAGAGTTAGCATGAGTAGACACTTAGTCATTTTGGATGACTATATAGACATGTTTTGTAGTGCATGACGTACATGATCATGCATATTTATAGTTTATAATCATTTTGAGAGGCATGTGTTGCCGATGTACAGTTATGTATCTATGACAGGACTATGTGTATGTGTGTATGTTGTCAAGTCAAGTAGTTGATATTTGTAATAGCGTGGAGCCATATTAAGGATAGGTACATTGGTTGGACTTTTCTGTATTTCAGGACAAGATAAGATAGAGGGATTTAATCCTCAGGTTAGTCTAATTTACAATTGTTATGCTGTCTGTTAAACACTATATGAAATGGTATAAATTATCGTATTCGGATAGTTATTGGTCATTGATTATGATCACATGGAATTCAATTTGAAATCTTGTACAGGTATTAGACTATGCAGTTTATTGAAACAAGACATATAGATATAGCAAAGTGTAGGATATAATTAAAAAGAATATAAAGAGTCGTCCTGCGAAATTACATTGTGTAATTGAGAAAACTTTATTAAGTCTTCCATTATGATAATTAAGTTCGATGTGTTTTTATTACCATGTGTTAGTTAACAATATGATTTTCAAATTGGGGTGTTACATCTCCCATGTCTCCTCAACATCGTTGCTTATCTCCTCCATCGTTGGTTCACCATTGCTTTTCTTCCTCCTCCACCATTGGTTTGTCTTTGTTGTTCTGTTCTCTCCTCGATGCCATCGTTGTTCTTCCTCCTTTGCTCCGGCGGTCTCTTTCGGTCTCCCTCCCTGTAGACGCTTCTCGGTCATCGCTATTCTTCCTCTTTTGCTTCGGTCAGTCGCGATTCTTCCTTTCCTCCTTGCCTTCGTGTGTATGTAACTGTAAGTGAAAATTGAATCGTTCCTTTTTCTTATTTCATATAATTTTTTTTTATTTTGTATTATGTTTATGATTTATGCTTTTGTTTTTATTTTTGCTATTTTCTATCTTGGTTTTTTTTATGTTATGTATTTCTTAAATTTTATGATTCTATATTTTTTATATATGATTTTGTTTTTAATATGATTATGTTTTTAAGTTCTATTTTTAATTTTTCGTTTTAATATGATTATGTACTATTTGTTTTAAATATGATTTTTTTATTTTTAATATGATTATGTTTATAAATTCTGTATTTAAAATTTTCTATTTAATTTTTAATATGTCCATAGATAATATATTAGTCATTTTGAATTTTGTCTGATTTTCGATTTTGTGTTGTTTATGTTGTTTTGAATTTGATAGAATGGACTCAAACATAAATCAAAGCAATAGTTCAATATAGTCCAATGCACAAAATGTGGACACTAAAGTTGAAAACTTGAACAGACCATTATGGAGTTATGTTATTAGAGTTGAGGATGGAACAGAAGTAGGAGGGAATGTGAGTTGGAAGCATTTACAAACTTGAATACAGAAGTTCATACACGGGAGTAAAGGCTCATTTGTTAAAGATTAAATGTAAAGGGATTGGAGTATGTAAGAGTGTTAAGGAGGCATCTTTGATGGAAATGGGAAATTGGAAGAGGAATATTCTGAAAGGGTGAGGAATAATGCATCGAGACATGTTCCTTTACCACCCACTAGCTTTTCAACTTCAACTAGTACATATGCTAAAAGAAAAAGAAGTGATGAAGGAACTGCAAGCATGAGCCCTATTGAAAGGGCTTTCAATATGGGGGAGCGGGAAGAATTAAATCATATCATTGCTCGCATATTTTATTTTGTTGGATTGCCATTTCATTTGTCAAGGAACTCGTACTTTCAACAAGCATTCACTTATGCCGCAAGACATAACATTGGAGGTATTTAATGTTATGAAATATTATGTTTCATAATTTATTTTTACCTCATTTGTTTCCCTTATTTTTAACTATTTTCTGTTGTGACTTCAGGTTATCCGCCCCCTGGCTATAACTTGTTGCCGACTACTCTTTTGCAACAGGAGAAGGATAATATTGATAGGTTGTGTATCCCTGCTCGATCTCTTTGAAGATCAAACGGTGTGAGTATTGTCAGTGATGGGTGCAGTGATGCCCAAAGGAGGCCAATAATTAATTTCATGGCGGTATATGACAATGCAGCCATGTTTTTGAAAAGTGTTCATTGTTCTAGCGATATCAAGGATAAATATTTTATCTTCAACTTGTTAAAGGAAGTAATTCAAGAAGTTGGGGTGGAGAAGGTGGTTCAAGTAATAACAAATAATGTTATTATCCGACCTTCGCTGAGACTCCTCTAGGTCATTGACCGGGTTCTTGTAAATGGATTTGGCGAGTGGGGATTCACCATCCAGTCCAGAGATAATCAAGTGCAAATGAACTGGTTCAGTTAAGTTTCGTGCCTTGAGGGCGGCTTCCTTAAAGCGATCAAGGTATTTTCGCAGCGATTCATTCTCCCTCTGCCGTATTCTTCCTAGAGCATAGGCCGGCATAGGATGTGCTTTACTTATGGCAAATTTCAAGCGAAAAGTGCCAGCCAAGTCCTCAAATGAATTAATTGAGTTTCTGGGCAGCCTGGTTATCCACGCCATTGCCTGACCTGTTAAGGTCATCCTGAAGATTCTGCCCTTGATAGGTCCAGTTATCCCGTTTAAAAGCATCTCTGTCTTGAATGCCTCCAAGTGGGAGTCTGGGTCCTGACTTCTGTCATAAGGAGGTATTTTGGCACTTTTGAACCTCGGCGGAATTGCCAAGTTCATGAGCCTTTCGATGAACGGACTGTCATTAGCATCTTCGTCATGGAGATAGTTATCTCCTTGGACGTTGCCCTGACCTCCGTTTCTCATGTTTGTTCTCATTGTGAGCACCTCGACCATGTTCAGTTGCCGGGTTTCAACTTTCTCGCCCCTCAGTTTCAGCTCGACCTTCACTTTCAGGTCGGCCTTCTCTTCCACCTCGGCCTTCTCTTCCAGCTCGACCTTCATTGTTCTGGTTTCGCAGCTCGACTTCCAGTGCCTCCATTCTTTGAGCATCTAACCTTTGTTGAGCCAGGAACATGTTTTCCACCTCTTGCATCCTTTGAAGGATTGCATTCAGGGTGGTGTTAGCTATATGATCGTCAGCTCTGGGTCGTTCATTCCATGGTGGCTGACGTACTGACTCCGTCGTAGGGTTGCTTCGGGCCATGATGTGCAATGACTCAGTGTCGACCTCTCCGACCTGCACATCCACCAAAACCGGGTCGACGAGCTGTTGAAGACGCTCGATGGCAGATTGATGCGGTGGTTGGGGTTGATCATTGTTAGATGTTGCACGAGTGTTCGTCATCGTGGAATGGGAATCAAAATTTATCGTTCCCCACAGACGGCGCCAATGTTCTGTCCTGTTGATCCATAGAAGGATACCTCTAGGGTATGCGCTCAGAGATATCTTAGAGATAGATATCTTGGTTGGCTTATAGCCAATATCCCTAGCACTGCGCACAAACAATAGGATTATAGCCAAGACGTGGGTGTGTGCATAATGTTGACAACAATAGTAAATAGGTCAAAAAAAAGTGTGTACCTGGGGGTCTTAAGCCTTGTATTTATAGGGGTTACCTCTTGGGCTGTGTAGATCTCCCAGTTGTAATAGGATTCAACTCCATTTCTGTTGAGATATGGATTCTATCCTTAGTAGCTTTATTGTTTCACATTATTAGGATAATTGGATAATTATTCTTTAAGGGATTCTTGGGTAGGTAGTTAAGATATGGATATATTCCATAACACCTACTTTTTATTTTCACGTTGGCAAATGTAGTTTTGGAAATGGTTATTAGCATTTTTATTCAGCCTCTTGCGTTTTAATGTTCTAAATATGAAATAATGATAGAGAGCATTTTGACTAGAAAATATTTTTTAATGTCAACGATCTTGCTCTTATATTTTATTGAATTGCATTCTGGGGTGTAAGGGGAACCTTACCCTTCTTTAAATCATATAGGTTTATCACATAAAAAAATAGCTGGTTTTTACGGCCGGTTCGCAACACCTGACGCCAACCCTCCTCCTTTATCCTGGCTTGGGACAGGCCATGTATGCAAGCACACATGGGCGGGGTTCTTACCCTTCTTTAAATGACAGGGAAAATTGTTCAAGTGAGTTAAAATTGATGAAAATGATAGAGAATAGTTTGGTAAAACAAAGATATTTTGTCTCAATGATTTTGTCCTTATTTTCATTTTGTGAGTAACATTTTTAAGTAGAAGGAAAGCCTTATTCTTCCTAAAACGACTAGAAGGAACCTTTCAGATATTGAAGATCCTAATTTTGTGGAATTATGTTGTTTTCCATTGCTTTTCCCTGAAAAATTACAGATGGAATTCACTGCTTAGGAAAGTTTTTTACAAGGTTGTTAAATTCAAGATTTTAAGTAAAATCGGAAGGGGCCTAAAAAATCATAAATCATAATTTGTAACGTAAAAAAATCGTAAAAAATCATAAAAACGTAAAAGCGTTTGGAATATTGGTAAAATCGTTTTGATGAAAAAAAGTTGTAAAAACATAAAATCGTAGTGATAAATCGAGCATTTAACAACCTTGATTTTTCAGTTTGAGGTATATTTGAACATTTTATACAATTATGTATGGGTTTGCTTTTTCTACGGTCAATGTAGATAACTTATCTACATTGAGCCCAAAACGACATCGTTTTGAGGCAAAAATCAAGGTATTTTTGTAATTATAATTTATCTCAGGGTTATAATAGTCTTTCATTATAATTTTTTAATTTTTCATCCAAAACGACGTCGTTTTGAGAGCGAGTGTAGATAACTTATCAGTAGAAACATTAAAGCCATTATGTATATTTCTAACTTCTCATGGGATTCTTGTTGTTAGGGAAATTTTGTTTTTCTTGTTTCCATGTCCGCAAGCTGTTTGATTGTGTCAATTTCCAAATTATTCTAATGCTTTATTTGAGATTTGAATGTCATTTATTGATGTGTTATCATTATGCAGAAATATAACTAATGTAGTAAATAAATGGGCATAGGAGTAGAAATTGTCTATTATTGCCATAATTATTAACATTAAAGCTAATTTATTAGAAAAATACACCTCACTCAAAATAATATATCTTAGTTTGTCTCTAAATTTTGTGGGATTTTGGGATACAAAAGGAAAACATTTTGGGATGGATTCAAAATAAATGCAAAGCCTCTATTTATAGGTGCTGCAATTTGAAATCTGATCTGGATAAAATATAGTAGGCCCACCAAAGGTCCAAAGACATACAATGAAGCCCATCTCACGAGGGCCCAAAATTAGGCGCGATAAACATCATCGCGCATGACACGACGCGATGCCTCCATCGCGCATGAAACCGACCTTTGGCATAAAACTTCAGAAGTAAGGAAGCTATCTTAAAGAACTAAGACGAACCCACCGCGCCTTTGTACTAATGAACAGATGACAGCACCAGCTTGCCACTACTCTATCAAAATAGCCTGGCATTAACAGATAAAGCTATTAAGAATTTAGCCAAATCTGCAGCCCAGGAACGACCAATCAGAGGCCATACCGCCTTCAGAAGGCGACAACAGAACTACTATATAAACAGAGGGTACATGCCCAGGTATGATCATCTAATCCATTAAGAATACACTTACACCTGCAACTGATACTGACTTAAGTATCGGAGTGTTATTGCAGGTACCCCCCTCATCCAGACTCAAGGATCGCGCTAACAAAGGATCAAAGTCCATATCCTATCATCAGCAACCTCAAGCCCAAGAAGCAGAGCATTCTCACCACATCAACCATGTGTGATTAGGTCTGATATACATTGGTCAGCCCATATTGTATTTGGTCTAATCAAAATTCCATTCAGCTTTTCGAAATTTCAACATTATACCACGTGGAAATTCATGCTCAATAATTAAATCAAAAGCCATTATATGGTGCATGTGGATAATAAACCATCAAAAGGTGGCTTTAGCTTTCCGTCAGGGTGAACTGAGAATTAAATTTTTTTTGTTAAGTGGAACACATTCTTCCCTCATGAGGGCGTAGTGTTTGACCTTTAAGATAATAAATAATTTTTCCATAAATTAAATAAATGAAAATCAAACCAATATTCAAGAATTTAAATATAAAAAAATGAAATAAAAGAAAAATTATTTCTTTTTCTTAATATTTTTTTAATTTTTTGCTTTTTAAAAAGACTAGACAAAGTTGAGTAACATAAAGCATTGGACAAAAATAGTGACATATTTGTATCCAAAAAAAAAAATAGTAACATAAAGATTCTCACTTTTTTTCTTCCTTGTGATATGTCGAGCAAGTAATTCGCAGTCTATTTTAAGAAAATTTAAATGGAAACTGCATCGCCCTTTATTGGTGGTTCCTAACTTGGAATTTCCTTTCAGGATCAGGCTCATCATATCCGTACAATTGGAGGTCAACAACGCAGGGTAGAAATAATAAAGTGAATTAACAAACGGTATTTGGTAACAAAGAAATTAAGTAAATGGAAAAAAAAGAGTCAATCCGTTACCTACTTATCATTTTTGAGAGAAATTTAAATATTTTCATCTCTGATTCATCCATACCCTAGATTCATCTAAATAATGTGTTCAAAAAGTGAAAGTTTGTGAGATTGGTTAACTCTAAAAATAAATAAATAATCAAGTCAATTTCTTTCATGCTAAGAGTTCAAAAGTTCCTCCTGATTAAAAGAGTTGTAAACCTTGTTCAATACTTCTTGAAGCTAATAAGAGTTCTAGTATGAATTTCTCATTTAGTAATTCATAAAAAAGATTGTAATAACCTACTGAATTATTTAGTGTCAACAACCCAATTTTTTTTGTCAATCATATTCTGTTGCAAATGCCAATTAAGTATTCTTTTCTTCATAGAATTCTTTGTTTATTTCGTAGCGTGTCTTGATACACGAAAGAAAGATCAAGCAAGAGTTCATAACTGAGCACATCATTTACAAAATGTTATTTCCCTACTTATGTATGTTCATCCAAAATTGGAAGGGGAAACCTTGTCATTTCTTGCTTCCATATCCTATCTTCCATCTAACACTGTAATGGAAATTCCATTAGCTGAGCACAGGTCACAATTTGCCGACAAAGAATGTACTTCAGTGTAAAAGCCAGGAAACTTTGGTTTTGGCAATAATTTCTCACCATTCAACATTAAAACCACAGATGACATGTCTGGCCTATCTTCTGATCTTTGTTGCACGCATAATAAGCCCACATGTATGCATCGCATGACTTCAGAGAGTGTGCATCGTTCTCCTAGAACTTCATCCAATAGCCCTAGTGCCCTCTCATCGGCCCATAATTTCCATGCCTAAGATGGGATAATCAGCTTAGTGAGTAGGAAACAGTTCGAATTTAACTAATCAACAAGTTAGGTAGGTCATTATGCTTACATGTCCAAGAAGGTTACGGTAGTGTTCTGGGTCTGAAAATTCTCTGTTCTTCTTCCCACTTACAATCTCTAGTATTATCACACCATAACTATACACATCTGATTTCATTGAGAAATGCCCGAACACGGCATACTCAGGAGACATGTAACCACTGAAAGTATAATTTTAAGTAAAATAAGACACACTTGGCAATGCATTCCGTAAAAAATCGCTTCAATCCAAAATTTTAAGACGTGAGGCGAGGGTCTTTTTAATGGTTTATACTAATTTATAATACATCCGCTCACGCAAGAGCCCTCTGGGCTTGAAACATGGATATTACACAAATTCAATTTTTGATTTACCTTGTGCTTATTTTAACTCCACTAGAAAGTGAAGAGCGGTGAGGATCGAACTCGTGACCACTTAGTCGTTGAGGCTCTGATACCATATAAAAAATCACTTTAACCCAAAAGTCTTTTTAATGATTTATATTATTTTCTAACACATTCTAAAAAGCAAACATAATATGGTAGAAACTATAACTTACTATGTTCCAGCCACCCTGTTTGTGTTTGCCTCCACTTGATCTCCCAAAAATATTCGAGCCAAGCCAAAGTCCGATATTTTTGGATCCAAATTTGCATCTAGTAGAACATTGCTGGTTTTTAGATCTCTATGAATAATCCTCAGTCTAGAGTCTTGATGAAGATAGAGAAGTCCTCGAGCAATGCCAGTGATAATGTTGAAACGCTTAGCCCAATCTAAGACCTTCCTTCTCGTTTCATCTAGTCAATTATACACACATGTAAGCACACCATTAGCAATTTCCTAAACTTCACAAACTATACATAAGAAATAACAAAATTGCTACGATGTTATAAAGCAGATTGCGAAGGTTCAAACCAAAAATAAAGTAGTCCAAGCTTTTGTTAGGCATGTATTCATATATCAACATTTTTTCTTCTCCTTGAATGCAGCAAGCAAGAAGCTTAACAAGATTTCGGTGCTGGAGTTGAGCTATCAACACTACTTCATTCTTGAACTCTTCAATTCCTTGTCCAGACTTGTTTGAAAGCCTTTTCACAGCTATCAGTTGCCCATCATTGAGTTTTCCCTAAAAACCATCATCTATATTAGTTAGAAACTTCTAAGGAAAAATAGGAATCCTTGATCAGTTTTTTATAAGACCTTGTATACTGGTCCAAAGCCACCTTCTCCCAGCTTGTTACTGCTTGAAAAGTTTTCTGTAGCTTTAGTTATGATTGCCAAATCAAATGTTGGCAGATCAATGTCTTCATTCCTCAGTCTATTGTTGAAATGTGTCCCGTAAATTTTGCTTGCTACACCTTATAAGATGAAAGATAACAGGAGATAAGCACTAGGACATAAATACATGATTTTTTCTTTTCTTTCCTTCGGATGCCTGGCTACTATCATATTTAGATGATAAATTATATCTAAAGGCAAAGTTTACCTCGCTTTCTAAGTGTCATTGTGGTGACGAATGTAGTTAATACGGTAAAAATCACACCAACTGTGATTCCTACCAGCTTTTTCTTGTTGTCCCCATGGCCATTTACCGCAACATGAACTGATTGATAGATGCAGAGCATGATTAGTCAAAATTTAATTCAAAAGCTCATTAGAAGCTGACAAATGTCTGACCAAATTCTTTAGATTGAAGCATTATTAAGAAAGAAATGTAATGTCTTGTCTTGATGATGGCCTTACTAACTGCAATACCAAAATACTCCGCTGAACTAACTATAAAGAACCACTTCAGCCTAAAATTTGAAGGTGTTGGATGAGAGTCTTTTTAATAGTTTATATTATTCTCTAACATACTCCCTCTCACGTAAGAGTTTTTTGGGCTTGAAGTGTGGATATTGTATAAGCCCAATTTTTTTCTTTTCGGCTTATCTTATACTTATTTAATTCCACATGTGGGGGGCGATGAGGATCGAATTCGTGATCTTGTGATCAGTGAAACTCTAATACTATGTAAAGAATCACTTCAACCCAAAAGGTATTGGGTGAGGGACTTTTCAACGATGTATGTTATTCTAAAACACTCACCATGAAAATTCTCAGTTCTCCCTGTCTTTCCTGTCCCTACCAGTTTCCGTTAAAACAATGAAATGTCATGATAAATGAAAAACAAAAAATTTAAAAAATTGAATACCTTCTAGTTCTGAAGCAGGGACTCTGATATAAAGGTCTTGTCCCCCCTGAGAGAATTGCCTCATGTCAATCAGATCATGAAACCAAAGTAAACAGCCACTTCCTCCATTACGGATATCCAAATTAGCAAATGATGTACAAGAACAGTTTTTCAGACATAATATCCGACATTCCTCATTGTTCATTGTCTTACTATACCATGATGAAGAAGTGTCTGGTAATTTCATGGCAGTGTACCTCCAGAACCCATCCGTGTTAGTACTGTTACTACAATCAGATTTATTCCTTGGAACACAACCGTTAGACCCATTTGAAACATTCCATTGTTCAGGAAACTTGGGAACAAGTCCTTTGAGGCATTCACAAGATGGAAAATTGTTATCATCCGTCTTGCATATAGAATATGCACCACAGAAGCCATAACTTTCACACGGGTCCTCTCCTCCAATTGATATAACTTGCTTGCTGCTTGTTTGACTTGTCCAAACTAAATTTTGCCCCACGCCTGAAGGGATCAGGGTATATATAGAAAACATGGATCTGTCTATGAGATGATTCTCACAATACACTTCTTTTTCATTCAAAACGAATTCATATCTATCTTTTGGTGCCACCAGACGAGTTGGATATCCCGTAAAAGTAAGGCCATTCCATGACCCTAGTCTAGATTCTATTGAAGATCCCTTGAATCTAAAAATTTGCGGATATCCTCTAAGGTCGAGTTTTATAGAATAGTCTCCCTTAGCTGGATCATCTTCACTTTTCCAAGATGATAGAAACCTTTCTAGACCAGTTTCTAAGTTCCAACCAAGCTTCATTCCCGACAGAAATGTATCACCGGGATAATCAAAACTTTGCCATAAAAACTGGTCCTCGTCGGTGCCTTGTCCATTTTTCACCACAAGATTTCCTGAGTTCAAGAGCTGCGATATTGGATTACTCACTGCTTGGCTTGATATGTTGGACGACCAAACACTGTTGTTTGTGCTATTGAGAATTACAAGAACGCCACTTTGATTGAGTTTTAAAACTCCTGAATTATTGTGGAGAGGTGTTTCTCGGTTGGCCACCCATATCACTGTTAAAGGGGTTATATTGCGGTGCCATACACCCAAGTATCGACCTGTTGAATTTCCAGGGCTGAAGAAACCCACTTCAAAAGTTCCATCTGCTGAAACTAAAGTCTCACCCTCTCGGATAGATTCACTCACTGCTATACTGTCCAGTGAAGTGGAAGTTACCGTCATGTAGGAGGATAATAAGAACCAAATATATAAATAAGAACAAGATATGATGTTATACACCATTATTTTGTAGAGCTCTGTGACCCAAAGTTGACTTCCAAATTACATAAACAAGATGCTCACTTTCCTGGCCTTTCTCACTAGTACAATGTTAGGAGATATTAGTTTTAGTGAGACTATATATGGTTTTACTATATATGCAGAGGAAGAGGATGACATGTAATAGAATGAGAAGAGACTCAAGAAACTGTAACAGAAGCGTAAGGGAAGAGGTAAATGAAAAAATCTTACGATGTTAGTTGGTTCGTGGAGAAATAGCGCCAAACAATAGTTGTCAGAAGAAGACTGTTTTAAGTCATTGACAGAGTCTATTGTTGATTAATATATACGTGGCAAAAAATGGTCCAAAGAAGTGGGATACGTTTACCTCAAATTCTACTCTCCCTTTCTAATTTTATTTTATTTATTTTTCTACAATTTTTTACACTTTTCAAACCTTATATAAGATTAATGTTTCTCATATTATAATAGATAATTTTATCTTTTATGTACATATAAAAGTATGTAAAGTCTATATTATTTTTATCTTTCTCTTCTTTACATGGGCTTCACATATTTTTATGTATGTATAAGAGATAAAATTATCTCTTATAATATAAGAAACAAAAATCTTATAATAAAAAGGGGAGAACTCTAGTAATAGCCAAAAGTTGAATGTCCTAAATTTTTTTAGGATAAAATATAATTTACCCTCTTGAACTTTGACTGTTTTAAATTACCACCTTATACTTTCAATTGTTTCAATTAATCTCTTGTACTTTATGATGGTAACCACTATTATTAACACACACACACACAAACACATACACGCACATCCGACCTGTTAAACCGGTTGAACCGAGAACAGGACCATTAATTGATTCGGTTCAATCAATTAACCGGTCATGCATGCAACCCAGTCAAGAACCGATAAACCGGGTTCAACTAGTCTAACTCGCTATCGATTTTCAGTTTAAACCAATTTTTGAAAATTAGGAAAAAATATTCCACCACAATTGCACTTGAGTTTCAAACTTGGCACGTAAGGGAAGGAAGGGAAGTGAAATGCAAACTACTAAGCCAAACCACTTTGGTTGTTATATTATTTTTATTTGTATATTTATTGTATATCTTTATATAAATTTGTAACGCCCGGCCGTTTCAAGAATCAATGATTATCCCCACATACTAACAACGAGACTTTTCAGTGTGCTTTTTCCTCACTCGCACACTTTCCGGGAAAACTTCCCAGGAGGTCACCCATCTCAGAATTGCTCCAAGTCAAGCACACTTAACTATGGAGTTCTTCCGATCCGGGCTACCGAAAAGCAGATGCATCTTGTTAGTATAGGCAGTACCAATTAATTCTTATAAGTTATCCCAAACTGTGCAGTCTCACACCTGCACAGTCTTTGGAATCTCTTTCTTTCGAGTGTCGATTCGATTCATTCATGCATGTAACCCCACGCTGGAAGCCTGTCAGGAGCCGCTCCTTGTTCGTGCCTCTTTGCACCGGCAATCACTTCCCGCCCTCGTCAGCGCTCGGGATGTCACAAAATTCAATTTGAGCAATTCAACCAATGACCTATTGGTTGAACCAGTGACTCATTTACCCGATACCTTGTTTGAGTAGATGACCAACCTGGGTTTAATAACATTGATGGTAACAAATTAATATATATGTTAAATTTTGACTAATAGTGTTAACTCCCTAAATCCCTAATTTTATACTCCTTCCCAAATTTACATCCATCGCTGTTAGGAATTTAGGACATTGTTAACCACACTAGTTGGTTAGGTAAGTGTAAATTAAGGGAGAGTTTCTCTATGTTACTGCAATGATGACTAATGAAATAATCACTCAACTTATGGCGTATACCTTTTGAATCACTTTCCTAGACATCAACTGTAAGTTGATCTTTCTCTCTAAACTCTTTCTCTTGAAGCATTTGTTATATTTTTCTCTTGGTGTGTTTTCCATCTAGTGTGGTAACTTATTTTTCCATGTGAAAAATAAGTAGCCTCCATGTTTGAATTTAGAGTAGCCTACCATGGTTGAAACTAGTAGCCTACGAAATTAAGTCAACATTTCAACAATCCCTATTTTTTTTTCTTCCCAAATTTTTTTCAATAGTATTTGAAAAATATGAGAACAGGCACAGAATAAATTAAAATTATTCAAGTATTATCTTAATTCCACGATGCTAGCTTAAATCTATTCTCTCCCGTTTGGCTTGGTAATCCAATTGTTCTGCACAAGAGTTAATTTTTTTTTTTTTTTGTTCTTGCTTTCTTTCTTCTTGCCAAATTTGGAAAGACCTGTATGAGGTGAATGGGGCATGTTAATTAGTTTGATTATATAACATGTCAACTTGTTAACCACGTGGATGTTAACAAACTGGCTACAGACAGGCTGTTACATTACTGTTCACTGTCGATATTACTGTTCACTGTCGCTTCCGCAAACTTACCTGAAGAAGATTGCCGGGCTCCAAGACACAACAAAATCAATGTTTTAATTAACTCTGAATGTGAACAAAATTTTACACCACTACTTTGTTTTCTTTTGACAAGCACCATCACTAATGTTTGGCTATTGCCATATATCAGATTTTCTTCTGGCCGCCTTATTTTTCTTGGAGCTATACCTGAAGAACCTTAAACAGAAAAATCTCTATCTCAAGAATAGGGTTGCACATATTAAGCGGTTACAATTACAAAATAGTTTTGGTTTTTGTTCAGAAAAATGTGGTTCAGTCTATGTTTCCTGTCATCAAAGAATGCACAATATTCAGCATGGTGACAATTACAGACAGCTGCTAGTGAGTAGTGACTTACATGGGCAACAGCAATCATGAGCAGGATTACAACAACAATCAAGTTTTCACCACAGCACAACTATCATTCAATTTAAGGAGGCATTGCAATATACTACAATAAGGAAAAAGTAGCTAATTACGAAGATGCTTGTAAAATCAATGGCTCTACATGATGGTAGTACACATTTTAATTATGGAAAAGTAAACCAACTTGAACCAACACCAAAGAAGACTAAATACAATGCTTGATCAGAGTGAAAAAAAATCTGCAGAAGTCTTCACTGACACCTCGTTTTAATCCATGTAGAGGATTGTTTCAGGCACTACTAGGTTCAGGAACAGGGGTATACCAGCCACGATGAATCTCCACTGCCTTCTTTCTTCTGGCAAGCCGAGACTTGCGATTTGCTCCGGTGTTCCGGTGCAGTGTGCCCACTTTCACTGCTTTGTCAATTACTGAATATGCCTCTCCAATCAGTTTCTCAATTGGGAGGATTTCGTCAACTTGTGCCTCAGGTTTCTTCTTAAGATCTTCCAGAGCTTCCAAAACCTGCATAACATTGATTAGAAGATTGTCAAACCATTACCCCCGCAAACAAATACTATAAAACTAGAAGTTGAGTTGGTTATGTAGACTATGAGTTGTTTGGTGGAAAAACAAGGCATATTATAAGCTTTGACAAGAATCAAGAGTGGTCTTTCACGAGTATTTTATACTGTGAATAAGATCAGGAGCATCTGCTGTGGTGGTTTATGATTCACAATGTTAAATAAACCTAAATCTTATTGTTTGAAAGTGCTCAATATAAGCACTTGCAATTAAAACATCTTATGCCAATGTCAGGATTCTTATTGTTTTCGAAGTCTTATTAAATTAGGAGTGGACTGAACTTGTATTGTTCTAGAGTACACTAATACTGGACCTAGAATGCCTAGCATAAAATAGGAACATTAGTATAGAGTTTTACATCACACATGTCACACCATCATATTAGGATCACTCAGTCCTATTTCTCTTCTCTTCCATCTTTTCCTGACAATTTCAACATCTTTACTCAGGAAAATCCTTAGAGAAACTAGAACAACGCCGAGTCATGCACATGCCAAATGTGAAACCACAGATGCAAGTAGGCAGACATGCCTGTATCTCTGCTCAAATAAGTGACTCTAAAGAAGAGAAAGATAAGAACAATAATGTCTTCCACTTTAAAGTCTTGCAAGGGAATCATGCCAGCAGAAACCCAAAATGTTTTTCCCAAGCACAGTGTTATTACAATTTACAAAATGGGATGAGAGGGACATTATTGAATACCATTTTTTGCTACAATCTGTAACAACTTTTACATACTGAAAAAGGATATCACATTCTTCTTCAATGAAAGCAAAACATTCAACTAGTTATGAATATCCATAGAATTTATAGAAGAAAAAGAAGAAAGGCATACTTATTCTTTTTCAGTCTATGCTAGCAACCTGCCAAACTTGTAAAAGCAAATTTTGTTCAAAACAGAATCTGTACCTCCAGAAATTAAAAATTAAATGCGAACTCATTAAACAAAACCTGCACAAAGTATCCTACTACCACAGTTAGGTCCAGCAATTTACAGCGAAGAGAAAATGTTACTTCCACATAACATTTCTTATTTTCTCTCACATAACTCACATACTTTATATCATCACCATCTATTTTTTCTTCTGTCTCTCTCTCTCCCCCTTTTCTTACACACTATCAATAGACCACATTTCCCAATGCGAGTTATGTGAGTTGCATATTATGTGCAACTAACATTACTCTAGCAAAAACACAAATTAGATCCTTTAGATATAAGTGAGATCATCATGTAACACTTACACCGGGATAAATTGATGCTACCACCCACACACACAATACATATATATATAATCCACTTTCTTAAGGTGAAATGAGGTACACAATTGGCCATCCATAAGATCTAGTACATAAAAAATGGTTACATATTAAAAAAATATGATTGAAGACAATGCAAAATTATGGAATTTGCATTATAAAAAAAAGATAATGGAATTTTTGCATTTGGGGGTACCTTCTTCATACGGGTTCTTATCTCTGATTTGCGGGCTTTGTTGTAAACGCGGCGTTTCTCAGCCTGGCGAGCTCTCTTCACTGCCGAATCGACCTTTTTCTTCGTAGCCACCTCGCAAACCACCAAGCTACGCCTCTTCACTGTGTTCAACGACAAGCTACTACCTGAAACAAAAACCAACACAGACCAATAATTGAAGACTCTAGCAAAATCAATTTTTTCGCATTCTGAGCTGAAATTATGTCAGAAAAGTGAAACCCCATTAAACAAACAGGACAACAAAGACAACAGAGAAGGAGAGAGATGGTAACCTTGTAAAAAGACAGCGTGAGAAAGGTTTCTGGAGAAACTCAGAGAAGTGGAATTGGAGATGGAAGCAGAGGAAGAAGAAGAAGAGGAAGTGAGGGAAACGTTCCTCATTTTGGAGGGAAGGGTAAGCCATGAGCATGAAACCGCTGCCATTGCTCTCTCTCTCTGAGCACAGAGCTCTTCAGTTTGATGGGTCTCTTTATCCGTTGAGGTGAGGGTATGATGAATATGAACGGTTATTTATGTATCCAAAAAAAAAAAAAACACTTATTTATTATTTAATTATTTGAAGAGTAAAATACACATTTGAATTTTGTTCCTCAATGAAAATTCTGAATTTTATAATGTGATTCACTCATGAAAAAAAATAATTAGCAGTGAGATAATCCTTTTATTCTTTTTTTTTTCTCTATATAGTTTTTTTAAGATTTCTCCAAAATTAATCCATTAATTAATTAAGGATTTTATAATTATCATATTATATGAGAGAAAAAAATTTATGTCATAGAAATAAAAAATCATGTGCAACTCATACGATGTGTAAACAAAAAAATTCTTCTTGAGAATCATAAAATCCATTAATTAATCGAGATAACTGGTTATGTTAATTCATGTACTTAATGGTTTTTTTTGTGTGTGTGTTACTTTCTGGTTATTTTTAGCTGTCCTATTTGATGTTAATTGTATCGTTGTTTGATAACATTTTTATTCAGAAAATAACCAAAATTTATGTGCAACCTGTTTCCGTAGAGTTTACTTCTTTTTTTTTCTTTAAAAATGTGCCATACATAAATTTTCTCTCACGCTTCCCACAACCGTTTAGGCTACCTTTCCTAACAGTACATTTCACATACTTCAATCCCTTGCGCATGCTATGCATGAATTAATATTAAATAGAATCTATTTGCTTACTTAAATATTTTATTCTGTATACTAAAAACATTTTTTGACATAGGATTACTTATTAATATCAAACAAAATTATTACATGCATACAATTCACGAAATAGTGATGAGTGTTGGATTATCTTTTTGGATTTCTCTCCCGAATTCATCTATTTAATCTTTTTCAAGCTTGATCAGACTCATTTATATTAGAGTCCGTTTGCCAAAGTTTTTTTATTTTTTTAACTTTAAAACTAAAAATTAAAATTAAAATTACAATTATTTGAGGATTAAAAAATTTATTTACAATATAAATTGTATGATAAAGTAATTATATAAAGTATAATTTTATTTAAATTATCTTAAAGAATTTATAATTACAAATCAGGGAAATTTCAGATAAATTTAAACTTTATTCAAAAAATAAAATAATAAATTCTCAAAAAATAAAATTATTTCATTTTTAATATATTTAAAATTAATAATATGTTTATACATTAATAAATAATATATTTGGAAATTTACCGAAAAAAAATAATATATTTGAAAAGATTTTTCAATATATTGATCTATAAAAAATTATTTTTAAGAGTTTGAACATGATTACATAAATAACATATGTTTATAAAAATAAAATAAAAGATAAAAAATGAAATCTTTTCATAAAAAGCTACTTTTTATATTTTTCTTCAATAATTTATTTTCAGAGTTTTTATAAAAAAAGTGTTTAATTTGACTTTTCCATAGGGAAGATAAAAATAGTTAAGTCAAATAGATACTTATATATTCAGTACGGGATATTTCTCAAAATTATACACTCAAATTTAACTCTGAATAGAAAAATTCAAGATTTCATATAAGCTTTGCAGCATTGGGGAGTAGGCACGATGATCGGTTAAAACTTAATTAAAAATAAAAAATAAAAACTATACAAAGATGAAAATTTGTTGAAAATCAACTATAATATTTTTATACATGCCATAGCAGACCAAAGCCATTGAAATATAATCCACTCCAAAAATTATGCTAAATATACTCATTCTATTGAGTTTCAACACTTACCCGATTTTAAGCAAAAAGGTATTTGAAACAAAAATACATGTACTGCAGGTATTGCTTGACCACTCAGCTCGTGTTAACTAAAATCTCTCAGCTGTCATCACTATAGGTTGAGCTTCAACATGCTTTCTAATAAGATATGGACCCATTCCAACAGCTTCCTGCAGCTGCATGCAAGATTACTAAATGTCACTTTGATAAATATATTGGTAAACAAGTTATATGTTGTTTTGTTTTCTTTATTTCCTTTGAGCATAGAAAAACTTAGGAAAGATGGGAATGGATTCTTTCATGTTTCTTTTAACATGACCAGGTCATGCGAGACAATCTCATCAACAGTGATGACTGACAAGAAACAAAAGAGACAATGCAAGAAAGGATAACTGTTAATTTGTCTATGGACTGTTGAGATCGTCTCACACGACCTGGCCGTGTTAAATGCAACAAGAGGGCATCCGTTCCCGAAAAGGATACACAAACACAAATGGACAATGTAGTAGAAAGGTTTTGTATCTAACCTTCTCAGTTATTCCTGCAAAAGCAGGATCAGCAGAAACTCTACTAGACATGTTCAATGATTTCTGTATCGCCTTGCAGCAGTTATATCTAGCTTCCATACCTGAAATGCGCCAAATTGTGGTAAAATAATGCATGTCAAGAAAATATAGTTAAAGCAACGACCTATATATTCAATAAACATATGGTATGACTATTACAGGCATATTAACAGTCATCCAAATCATAATACAGACCTATTTTTGTGGCTTCAGTAGTTGGATCAGTCACTATATTTATAATCTCTTGTTTTGAGCATATCTCCATCAAGCACCATGGTCGGGTAACCAATCCACTTATCATCCTATAACCCTGAAAATATGTTACACAGAATGCCACATCACAAGTAGATTTTTTAAGGGCAGTCATATATTACCAAGTGCAGCAATGCTTAAAAACAAGTTTGACTAGTGTACACTCCCCTTCTCCATTGGGAAGATGTTGGGATTTTAAGGAAGTAAAGCAAAGTGCTTGTTATTGATTGCAGCATTTTGGCTTTTACAGTAACCGGACATTTCGCTACAAAAAAAGCTAGTATAAACAGATCCACTTCTAAAGTTAATGAAATTATTAGGCTCAAAAGATCTAAATGCTACATTGTTGAGTTTTTGATTTATAGACCTGGCATTTCCATCCTACAAAATCATCTAAACTAATTGATTTCTGTTAGAGAGATATAATATAAACCATTGAAGGTCCATTACTTAAAAGCTAGAGCTTTTAGGTAAGATGGTTGTTTATCATGGTATCAGAGCCAAGGTGGCCACGGGATTACGAGTTCGATCCTTACCACCCTCACTTTTTAGTGGAATTAAGTTAGTATAAAGTATAAAAAAGAAATAGGCTTGTGCAATATCTACACTTCAAACCGAAAAGGCTCTTGCGTGAAGGGTGTATTAGAGAAGTCTAGTATAAAACCATTAAAATGAGCCTTATCAACTTGAGTTGTTAAGTGAGATAGGTTGATAAACAACTAAAGTAAAGCGGGAGGGAAGTTATGTAAGTGCCATATAATGTTCAGGTGGCAGCTACAATGAAATTATTCAACCAATATAGCTCATAAAAACTTGTATACAGACGTTAATAATAATGTCTCACCGCTAAACGGATTTCTGAATCCTGCTGCAAAACTGACAGAAAAAGACCCTGCAAATTACATGAACTTAGTGAGATTGCAGCATATCAACATTTGGGCAAAAAACCTGTTGTGCAAGAAAACACTATGAACATTGTGCCCTTGAGGATATTTGGCTCTAGGAGCACAACTTTTTAAAGGGAAAAAAGCACTCTCGGCCTGCAATTTGCAAATAATTGATCAATAAAATCTTTCTAAAATTCACGGAAGCAAAGATGTTCCCTTCAAACGATGAGTGGCAGAATTACTATTTAATCATAGCTAAGTTTCCATCAACAGATTTTTTGTCAAGTGCATATAATCAAGATGGACCATTCACTATGTCCCTAATATTATCTTTCATTACTTTCTATATAGTGTGTGCATTTTGCAGATGGTGTATGCAAAAAGACGGTGTATGTTTTTTGCAGATGATATTGTGCTTATTGATGAGACCAAAGACGGTGTTAATAGAAAACTTGAACTGTGGAGAAGCACGTTGGAGTCTAAAGGATTCACGTTAAACGGAGCAAGACTGAGTATATGAAGTGTGAGTTTTCTTTAGTAAAAGATGTAGAGCAAGATCCCGTGTATCTAATTGGTCAAGAGGTACCCAAGAAAGATGCTTTTAGATACCTGGGATCCATTCTACAAAAAGGCGGAGAGATTGATGAGGATGTAAATCATAGAATCAGAGCAGGGTGGATGAAATGGCATAGTGCTTCTGGGTTTTTGTGTGACCGCAAAATTTTCCTTAAGCTAAAAGGAAATTTTTTTATAGAACAACAGTAAGGCCTGCAATGTTATATAGAGCTGAATGTTGGCCAGTACATAAGCAACATGAACATAAAATGGGAGTAGCAGAGATGAGAATATTAAGGTGGATGTGTGATTATACGAGGATGGATAACATAAGAAATGAAGATATTCGACGTAAGGTAAGGAGTATTACTGGTGGCTGAAAAGATGAGAGAACATAGATTGAGGTGGTTTGAGCACATAATGAGAAGGCCCCTGGATGCTCCCGTAAGAACGAAAGTTTGTTACCAAGAACTCGACACAAAGAAAAGTAAAGGTAGACCGAAACTTACTTGGGGAAAGGTAGTAAAACAAGACTTAATGGAGTGGGATATAGATTGGCGGACGTTGTGCCTTAAGACGGAATGGAGAAAAGCTATTAGCATGGTGGAGAGTTAGACCCGTTGTTATTCCTATGTTCCAGATGGTCCCTTTTTAGTCTTTTTCCTCTTCATCTCTCCCTCTTCTTATTTTTACCTTCTTTTCCTTTATCTCTTTACCGCTTCTACATCTTCTTCTTCCTCTTCTTCTTTTATTTATTTATTTTTTATTTATTTATTTTATTTTTTATTTTATTTACACCCCTTTTATTTTTACTTTTATATTTATATATATATTATTATTATTTTATTTATTTATTTTTATTTTATTTTTTATTTTTATCCTTTCGTACCTTTTATTTGGGTTCATCTACCACCGACCCTAATTAGTTTGGGATAAAAGTGTTGTTGATGTTAATGTTTACTTTCTGTATAGTGTGTAATGATGGTGTCATTCTAAATGATAATAATATTTTGAACAAAGGAAAGAAAGAAATGAAAGTAGACCTCGCTCAGCGAAAATATTTTGATAGAAAAAACATAGCATATATTAGTGAGCAGCATGCTCCTTTTTTAACCAAAAAAAAAATCCAAATGCAGTCATGACTAAGTTTGGACAAAACTACAGCTAAATAAAGTTTAATATAAGCCTAGCCTCTGTAATTTAAAGAGAAACTAAACCATTATAAACAGAACTAAAAGATAATTAACCAATGAAAAGCACTTGAAACTAAAAAGAATGAAAAAAGATGACCGATGGTGTCAGCTTTGAGCTCCTGGATGCCGTTTCAAAAATTAAGCGTCGCAGGTTTTCTTCTGCTTCAGCAATGAGTATGATGTTATTCTCAGATCTGATTTCTCCCGATATGTTTCCAAGAGCATGCAATGCAGCCTGTGATTGCCATTTAAGAAACCATGTAAGTTACAAGAGATGTTATATTACCATAATTCCAAGTAAAATGGGATTCGAGCTTGTTAGAGAAATATAATATAAATTTATTGATGGGGTCTTCACCTAATAGCTTAATCTTTTGGGTAAAATTGGTTCTTTACATGATATCATAATCTCCATGACCAAGTAGTCATGAATTCGATCCTCACCACCCCATTCTATTAATAATTAATTAAATATTGTGGAGTTTCTTAACATAGGTAGAAGGAGCCGGTGCATTGTCCACCCTTCAAGTTTAATGGGCTCTTCTATGAAGAGGCGTGTTAGAGAAATTAATATAAATCCGTTGATGGGGCCTTACCTAATAACTTAAGCTTTTCGGTAGAATTAGTTCTTTACGGAGCTTTTTTTACAATCTAGAATAATTAAAAATTTATTTAAGTAATTTAATTTGAGGGGGAGCCTTGGAGCAGCAAGATTGCTCTTTTGTGGTTGGAAATTCATAGGTTTCAGTCTAAGAAACAACCTCTTTACAAAAATGTAAGGGCAAGGCTACATACAATCGATCCTTACTTCTACCCTCGCAAAGTCGAAGAGCCTTGTCCACCGGATTTTGCCTTTTGCCTTTTTATTTAAGTAATGCATTTTCTTTTTCAAATATACCATCAAGAGTGGATTTTGCCTTTTGCCTTTTTATTTAAGTAATGCATTTTCTTTTTCAAATATACCATCAAGAGGGTACAAAAATAAAATTAGATTATTGGATTTGTTACATCCTTGGAAATGGTTAACAATGATGTTAAATGTATAATGTCTTCCGGCTTTACTCCGATTCAACAGAATGGTATGCTCTACACAGTTATCAAAACACTGACTAGCTGAATGCTACATCAGTTTAATGTCTGGAAGCCATAACATGTTCCAATCAGTTGGGAATTTCATGGGTCCTTTTAAAATAGATGCTATAAACCTAGGGAACAACAATTAGATTACCAGAACATTAATACCTAAAATCTGCTAGTAGCAAATTGTGTCAGTGTACCACAAATGCAGTTTCAACCTTACCTTAACAAGTGATTGAACCATGATATACAATGGAACCATGGGATCATTAAGTTTTAGCAGTTTAGGCTACCTTTAAAAAACTTCAAAAAGAAAGGAAGAACAAGTATCTAGCTCACTAACCAGCTGTCTACCATGCCCTCCTTGTTGATCAAAAGCTGCATAAATAACACGTCTAGCAGCAGGTGATGAATCTGACAGCAGAAATGAAGCTCCTTGGACAGCTAGGTTCACAAAAACCATAATTAAAAATTTGAGGCTCTCAATAAAACAATTATCAGCAATGAAATGTAAACAAATGGTTAAGTTGTTTGAACATATACTAAAGAATAGAAGTTATTGTGAGTTCCCTCATTGATCATGGAAGTGAACAACCGTAAATGCTAATTGGGATTGGAAGTATTAGGATCATTAAATAGTCTCTGTTGGAAATAACAAACTATAGTTTAATTTAGCATTGGAAACAATAGGAGTTAATGAGCATTGGAAATTTAGGATCATAGAAATAGTTGCATTTCTGTTTGTTAGAAATAATATTAATTTATTATTATTAGAATAGTCTAGAATAGTCCAGATTGTGGGCTTGGCCCATTAGATCATCCCATTAGGTTTTGTAGTCTCTATAAATAGAGAGCCTCCTTCTACAAATTACATACAATTGAATATACAATATATTTCAAATTCAATTTGGTATCAGAGCTCTCGATCTGAGAGCTCTGCTTCCGCATATATATCTTTTCTTTTCTTATTTACTGCCGTGCATCATACCGGCAAACCCTTTTACCGCCGTGCGTCATACCGGCAACCTTTTTCAACCCTCCGAACATTGTTAGACCCTTTTTCGATCTCAGATCGTCATCCTCCTTCATTATTTGACCGGAAAACACTGTTCACATCGCCCGAAACACTGTTCTGTCACTGTTCAACACTGTTCCGGCCACCTTTCCGGCGAGAAACCACGCGATCAGGATCCCCTCACGCCGGCGACCATTTCTGTCCAAGACCCGTCCCAAACGGCCGCCGCACGCGCCTCCACGCGCCACCAAAGCTGTCTGCGCGTGGGCCTCACGCGCCACCTCTCTCCGGCGCGTGTGCACTGTTCCGGCCAAACCAAGGCAGACAGGCTCGCCTCTACCTCCTCCTTCCAGATCCGGTGCCCGTTCGTTGTGGGTCTCTTCTGTTCGAGGGGTTCCAGTGCAAAAGTCGCTACTTTTTCCTTTTTCGCGTGACTTTTACTGTTTTTTTTGTTGTCTGATCGCTGTTCCTGATGGAAGGAACCAGTAAATATCCTTCCGACATCATTTCAAGTGCTATTCCATCTATCACAACTCTGAAATTGACCGGATCTGCCACTTACAAGAACTGGTCTACCTCCGTTAAGATCTGGTTTACCGGTCAAGGCCATGACAAACATCTCACCACTAAGAAGACTGATATTTCCACAGATCAGATGACTGAATGGGAGAAAGTTGATGCTCAGCTCCTCAGTATTCTTTGGCAATCTATTGATTCATCCCTTCTCAATATTTTCATTCCCTTTGAGACCTGCTATGATGTGTGGACGGAAGCCAAAAACCTCTACACCAATGATATTCAGCAACTTTATTTCATTGTCTCCCAGATGATGGATTTGCGTAAATCACCCGAAGCTCGTATGGAAGTTTATGTTGGTAAGATTCGTTCTTTGATGCAGGAATTTTTGGCTATGTTACCTCATGCTGCGGATGCTACAGTGTACAGGACGCAAGTGGAGCGTCTCTTTACGGTTGTGACTCTCTCTGGTCTCCCTGACGGATTAGAAAGTGTTCGTGAGAACATTCTAACCAGTAATGAGATTCCTAGCATATCCCAGACCTTTCAGCGCCTTCTGAATCTTCAAGATAAGGTGGCCCCCGCACACATGCCAGCTACTGACTCTACTGCTCTTTTGTCTGATTCTGCTGCTTTAGTCTCTCGTGGTAATTGGAACAATGGTGGACGCGGTCGTGGTCGTGGCCGCGGACAAGGCGGTCGCGGGCCCATGACATCATATGGCCCAGGCGGGCACGGACAGATGATGTCGTATGGACAGGGTGGCCGAGGACAAAGGCCTCGGTGTAATTATTGCCAAAATCTAGGCCACATTGAAGAACGTTGCTACAGAAAGTACCCTCACTTGAAGCCACCACATATGAACTTTGCTCAAACAGATGTCGTGCCGCCCTCTACCGGATCAGTGACTATTTCCGCTGCAGACTATGAGGCCCTTTTCCAGAAGAGTTCTTCTCAGCCACCTACTCCCGCTACTGGTAATCATGTTGCTTGTTTTTCTCAATCATCTCTTGGACCCTAGATAATAGACTCAGGTGCTACTGATCATCTTTGTGGTAATAAGGATCTTTTTACTTCCCTTACCTTTTCTAATAATCTTCCCTCTGTTACTCTTGCTGATGGCACCAAGGCTCCTGCTCGTGGTATTGGGCAAGCCAAACCAACTCCCTTCTTGACTTTAACCTCTGTTTATTACATCCCTGGCATTCCCTTTAATTTAATTTCTGTTAGTCAATTGACCCATTCTCTTTCTTGCTCTATCACCTTTTCTAAACAGTCTTTTTCTATGCAGGATCCAGGTACGGGGAAGACGATTGGAGCGGGCGATGAGTCACGAGGTCTCTACTATCTGCATGCACCCTCTGCTCCAGTTGCATGCTCTCTCACAGAGTCTCCTGAGCTTCTCCATAGCCGTCTGGGTCATCCAAGTCTCTCGAAGCTTCAGCATATGGTTCCTTTTTTGTCGGGTCTAAAGTCTTTGAATTGTCAGTCTTGTCAGCAGGGAAAGCATACTCGCTCTTCCTTTGCTAGTAGAGTCAATAAGAGAGCTGCTGCTCCCTTTTCTATTGTTCATTCTGATATTTGGGGGCCGAGTCGGACTATGTCAGTTTTGGGTTTTCAGTATTTTGTAACCTTTATTGATGATTTCTCCCGTTGCACTTGGGTTTATTTAATGAAAAATCGTTCTGAGTTATTTTCAATTTATCAAAAGTTTTGTGCAGAAATAAAAACTCAATTTGGTGCTTCTATTCAAATCTTGCGCAGTGATAATGCAAAAAAGTATGTGTCTCTTGAATTTTCTAAATTTCTGGATACACATGGGACGATACACCAGACTACCTGTCCCCACACTCCACAACAAAATGGAGTTGCTGAACGTAAAAATAGACATCTAGTTGAAACTGCACGTACCCTTCTTATTCATATGAACGTCCCACTCCGTTTTTGGGCAGATGCTATTATCACCTCATGTTTCCTTATCAACCGCATGCCCTCTTCTGTGCTAAATAATGATGTTCCCCACCGCATTTTGTTTTCCGGAACACCTTATCCTCTGCCTTTACATATTTTTGGCTGTACTTGTTTTGTTCATGATCTTACTCCAGGTAAAGACAAGTTGACATCCAAGGCCTTCAAATGTATTTTCCTTGGGTATACACGTTTTCAAAAAGGGTATCGTTGCTATTCTCCTGATCTCAAGCGTTATATCGTTTCTGCTGATGTCACTTTCCTTGATCAGCAGCCTTTTCACTCTACTTCGTCTCCAGTGTCACAGGTTGATCAGGTCCTTCCTGTTCCTTTTCTTGACTTGTCTTTACCAGCTGCAGGTGACCCTATTCCAGAGGAGCAACCCATTAACTCCATACCTGCAGATCGTCCTCTCCTCACATACCAGCGTCGTCAGCCTGCGCCTCCTCCGACTTTGCCTCTTGATGACTCATCGTCCTTTCCCGTCGGCTCTTCTCCTCCGGATCCTCCATCAGAGACTCCTCCCATTGCCCTTCGGAAAGGTATTCGATCCACTCGAAATCCTCGTCCCCTTTATTCTTTCTTGAGTTATGACAGACTTTCTTCACAACATTTTACTTTTGTTTCTAGTCTCTCTTCTGTTTCCATCCCTAAAACCACAGGTGAAGCACTATCTCATCCAGGGTGGCGCCAGGCGATGCTTGATGAAATGCAGGCACTTCACTCCAATGGCACTTGGGATCTTGTTCGTGCTCCTCCCGGGAAGTCTGTTGTTGGTTGTCGATGGATGTTCACAGTTAAAGTTGGTCCTGATGGCACTGTTGATCGCCTTAAAGCTCGATTAGTGGCAAAGGGATACACACAGATCTTTGGTCTTGATTATGGGGATACCTTTTCTCCTGTTGCTAAGATGGCTTCTGTTCGCCTGTTTCTTGCCCTTGCCGCCATTCATCACTGGCCCCTTCTCCAACTTGATATTAAGAATGCTTTTCTACATGGTGACTTGCAGGAGGAAGTTTATATGGAGCAACCACCAGGTTTTGTTGCTCAGGGGGAGAGTTCTGGAATGATATGTAAACTTCGGAAATCTTTATATGGCCTAAAGCAATCTCTTCAGGCCTGGTTTAGCCGCTTTAGTTCAGTTGTTGAATCCTTTGGCTTAATCAGAAGCAAAGCCGATCATTCTGTCTTTTACCGGCATAGCTCTTCTGGCCAGTGCGTTTATCTTCTGGTCTATGTTGATGACATTATCATTACAGGCAGTGATCAGACCGAGATTGATCAGTTGAAAGAGCATTTATTCAATCAATTTCAGACCAAAGATCTTGGCAGACTTCGATATTTCTTGGGGATCGAAGTTGCACAGTCTAGGCGGGGCATTTCCATCTGTCAGAGGAAGTATGCACTGGATATCCTAGATGAGACGGGCATGTTAGGCTGTAAACCCATTGATACACCTATGGACCCCAATGTTAAGTTATTACCAGGACAGGGGGAGCCACTGCCAGATCCTAGTCGCTACCGCCGACTAGTTGGAAAATTGAATTATCTTACTGTGACAAGGCCAGATATCTCCTTCGCAGTGAGTGTTGCAAGTCAATTTCTTGATTCTCCCTGTGACTCCCATTGGGATGCAGTTATTAGAATTCTCCGATATATTAAAAAGGCGCCAGGAAGAGGTTTATTATATACAAATAAAGGGAGTTCAGAGATCTCTAGTTATTCAGATTCTGACTGGGCAGGTTCTCCTTCAGATAGACGATCCACCTCAGGGTATTGTGTCCTCTTAGGAGGAAATTTGATCTCTTGGAAGAGTAAGAAGCAAACTGTGGTCGCCAGATCCAGTGCGGAGGCAGAATATCGGGCAATGACAAATGCAACCTGTGAGCTCATCTGGCTGAGACAATTGCTTAAGGAACTCCATCTCTGTGAACAAAGGCCTATGAAGCTCATTTGTGACAACCAAGCCGCTTTGCATATATCCTCTAACCCAGTCTTTCATGAGAGGACCAAGCATATAGAAATTGACTGTCATTTTGTTAGAGAAAAGATCCAGTCAAGGGAGATCGAGACAGCATTTGTCAATTCCAATGATCAACTTGCGGATGTATTCACTAAAGCTCTTAGAGGTCCCCGAATAGATCATATTTGTAACAAGCTGGGAGCTTTTGATATATACGCACCAGCTTGAGGGGGAGTGTTAGAAATAATATTAATTTATTATTATTAGAATAGTCTAGAATAGTCCAGATTGTGGGCTTGGCCCATTAGGTCATCCCATTAGGTTTTGTAGTCTCTATAAACAGAGAGCCTCCTTGTACAAATTACATACACTTGAATATACAATATATTTCAAATTCAATTCTGTTTATTGCTCTGGTAAATATAAGATGTATTTATTCTATAAATACAGCCTGCTGAGTGAAAATCACTCAAGCAATTCACTCAAACCGACTAAAGTTTTCCCAGATCTTTCTCAAGTAGATCCAAAAGTTACTTCCAATGCCAATTGGCAGTAAACAATGGCAGATCTGCTTCAAGTTGGCCGAAGGGCCATCGTTCCTGGCCCGAAGGTTGAATTGATTAATGAATGAAGAATCACTTCTAAGTCATGTGAGTGGTTGGTAAACACACAAAGCAAAATCTATTTAGTGATCTGCATATCAAGTTAATTTTGCAATAGGTCTCTCGATATTCCACAGTTTTACTATATAAGCATTATATCTCAGTTATCAGTATTGCTGAAAGAAAACCAAAAAAATTAAACCTGGCATTTAAATGCTTCAATATAAATATCTGAGTAAATACACTTTTTGGTCCTCAGCAAATTTTACGATGCCCGTTTTAGTCCCTAGCAAATAAAAAGGCCCATCGTGGTCCCTAAGAAATACAAAATGAACCCATTTTAGTCCTTTTGAGGACTAATATGGGCATTTTTTGAAATTGTGAGGGACCACGATTTCAACTAAATTGGTCCATTTTGAATTTCTTAGGGACCACAATGGGCCTTTTTATTTGCTAGGGACTAAATCGGGAATCGTAAAATTTGCTGAGGACCAAAAAGGATATTTACTCTAAATATGTATACATTAATATATATATATATATGTGTGTGTGTGTGTGTGTATGATGTGTATGTATCAAATTGATGAATAAATCACCCATTCTAAATATATAAATGCACAATGGAGATCGCCTCTTAACTGTGAGTATATGTAGAGTAAATGCAAGTGCAACACTTTATTTTATTTTTATTTTATTGAGGGTGTTACAGCAAGCATTTTCCAGGAGCCAACCCCACCCAGTGGGATAAGGGCCAGAAGGCTTAGTTGTTGTTGCAAGCTTTTTCCAATAATGTGTTTGTCCTGACACTTTGGAGCCTTTTCTCAGTATTCATTTTTGAGGTTTCAGGCAGAGGACAGATTAGAAGGGTTTGGGGCATGATGTCTTTTATTTGAACGTAATGCCAAAAGTTTGCCAAGTTAGAATTTTATCCATGCAACTTGTGGAATAGGAATGTGCTCTTAGCTTCTTATGGACTTTTATTGAAGGTAATATTTGGGGGGGATTTCTTTCTCTAATGCACAAACGGATTGAAAGGCTCTTTTGAGTAAAATGTATTTTTTATCTATTTCTGCTTTTGTTTTGGCTCCGGATGATTCCATATTATCCCCTGTTGTTTTATTCTCTCCTCTATCAATATACTTCTCTTTTATTAATAGAAAAAAAAAAAAATCAATTATGTAGACTTTCCTCATTATAATTCCAATGTAGTATAAACCTGGGGGTATGTTATGTCAAATTTTATGAAATATGTAATTTGTTAAACAAGAATAGGAGTCATGTTGGTTTAAAAATTTAAACGAGAGATCTATACAATTTTGTCAAATCTTATTTGTATCTTTTTTTTAGTACAACAGAATTCTAGAAAAGATGGAAGGTAATCAACTTCCAAGCTAGACCACAGGACCAACATAATTAATAAACCAAAATCAGACAATGATAATATGACATACTTACATGATCCTATATGACCCAATGATTCAAGTGCAGTTTCACATTCATCTCTATCTGAAGGCTCCAACGATTGAAGTCTACCATCAATAGATGAAATAACAGTTTTAACACCTGAAATAGCACAAAATATATATTAGTGAACAGTTTCTAGCTCTTTCATTATAATTATTAACTTGTGTAACATAATGTGGGAAGCACGTGAACATTCTACAAATGAACAGAAACAAACCCTGCTAGGAGACACATTTTATTTGCAACAAAGGCTTAATCAGGTTGTACAATAGCAGCATTTTCTAGTTCTTTGATGATAATAATTATTAAATTGCACAACGTAACATGTGAAGCACATGGACAGCTGACAGATGAAATCAGCACAAACCAGCAAGGGACCCATTATATTTGCAACAAGGGCTTATAAAGGTTTTCAACATATCAGCAGTGATCATTGGTACTGATACCCATCTACAATCAAGTAAAATAGATGATAGTGTTCTTGAATTGTTAGTTTGAAGATGATGAAATCAAATTTCAATATCGTCCGATGAATGTAGGTGGAAAATGAACTCCAGGCATAAAAGCACAAAGACTTACAAGGTTCATCTATGAAGGAGTATATGATTTCCTTGGACAGTAGCCTTCCACTTATCATCATTGCTCTTGATCTTAAAATTGATTCCATAGAATTGTTGCTATCCTCACGGAAAGATATGTCATTATATCAGAAAAACACTTTTCATAGCATTCACTGGATGAACAAATATTCTTGGGCAGGTAATAAATGAGAACCTAATTATAGATGAAAGCAGTTGAAGGAAGCTCGTCTTTGACAAAAATTCTGTACCATGCTCGATCTCTGCTAACTGCATCCATTTCACAAGTAGCGAGAATAAATAGATATGCATGTATTGTAAACTGGGGAAGTGCAAACTAACTTATAATTGCTAATGTAGAGTTCCTGAATTTGGTCTGTGTTATGTGTGTTGGGATTATTTTTGTCATTTTTTTTATGAGGAATCACTTTTGCAAAGATTCATTGCAAAAATCAGTTTATGTGGGGGACTGTTGTCTAAAAAGATCCGTGACTGAAAATGTTTGAGAACAAACACAAAAGTAATTTTGGGGATCTTTAGATTATGCCCCAATTTCTAAAAATTTAACTAAAGACATTCTTTTTTCTCCCAAAATAAATACTCAAACACAAACTTCAAGTTAAGGACTGTTAGAATGATTGGGCTTAACTCAACCACAAAAGCTAGCTCAAGGGGGGAGGATTTCTCAATCATTCATTATAAAGGGTACTTTCCCCATATATGTAGTGGATGGAGAATCTCTTAACACCCCCTAAGGACAAACAAATAAAAAACAATTCAAGCAATTGGGAACCTGAGACAACACTCGTCCAGGAAAAATCCCTTTTAATAGGTAATGATCACTAGTGCGATGTCTAGTGACATGATTACTACGTTTAATTCCTTTAGTTCCATGTAAAACAATCTTTTCCTATTACTGCTACTTAAAAAAATAAAAGAATTAAAAAAAAAAAATTAAGGCAGAGTGTTTGGTCCATGAATAAAGTTTATATTATAAAGTAAATATAGTGACTACGTGCAAGGGCAAATCCCGATGCACAACGCTCCCCTACTTGCGAGGCTAGGGGTTAGGGTTGATTGTACATAGCCTTATCCTTACATTTTTGCAAAGGGGCTGTTTCCCAGACTCTAAAATGTGTGCCTTCCGATCACAAGGAGAAACCTTACCACTGCTCCAAGACTTGCCCTCAAATATAGTGACTATGTGCAAGTAGAAAAATTAATATCCATCTTTAAATTCAAGAATTGAAGAGGGAGAGGGAGAGAGAGAGAATAGCAACCTCATATAGAAGCTCCAAAACACTTAAAGTTACAAGGGTATCATCTGCATTTCTGATTTCTTCTTCGAACAATTTAAGTAGATTTAAACTATAAATGGTTGATGCTGTTGACCTAGATACAGAAAAAAGCTTCACCACTAAAGCCAATACACGAACTCGGCCCTATATCAGAATGGTAAAAAGTTAAACGGAGGCAAATTAAGTCAATTTCAAACAAGACGGGAAACCTACCCCAAAAATTTGATATTCATGAATAACTACTTTACATATTAAGAGTATGATTGTCTCATAATAAAGCTTTCCTGTCCGCAATTAGAAACAACAGACTACCTACACATTTATAACATGTTATTACTCTTAACATTCTAAACATTGTCTATTACTACACTTTCAGACCAAGGACTAGGGAAAGTTTAAACACTTCCTTGGTTTGAAGTTGCCTAGTCAAGAGAAGGCATTTTCTTTTCACAAAGGAAGTATGCTTTAGATATACTTGAAGAAACTAGTATGTTGGATTGTAGGCCTGTCGATAGTCCAATGGACCCTAATAATAAAATATTTACAGATCATGCGGAGCTATATTAAAATCCTGAAAGATATCGAAGATCAGTTGGGAAACTAAATTATCTCTCTATTTGGAAACCAAACATCCCTTACGCTGTTGGAGTAGTAAGTCATGCAATCTCCACATACTAGTCATTGGGATGATATTGTTTGAATTTTCAGGTAGAGTAATGTGCCTAGTAAAGGTTTATTGTATATTTGGATAAAACAATTACTTCAAGAATTAATATTTGGAAACACTCACAAAATGAAGCTGTACTATGATAACCAAGCAGCTTTGCACATAGCCTCCAATCCAATTTTCAATGAAAGGATGAAGCATTTAGAAATATATTGTAGTTTTGTCTGAGAAAAAGTTATTTCCAAAGATATTCTCACTGAATCTGTAAGCTCTAATGATCAACTAACAGATATCTTGACAAGATCTTTTAGGGTCCTTGGATTCACTATATTTGTATCAAGCTTGCAGTATGATTTATATGCTCGAAATGATAACAGCAGTTATTATGGCTTCGGAAACAACAGGAATTTATGAAGCATTGGAAACATTTGGATCTTAGGAACTAGTCCAATTTTTTAATTCTTGTAAATATAAGTTTCATTATATGAATATCAGTATGTTGAGTGCAAAACAGTCAAGCAATTCACAGAAATGTCTCTAGAAATTATTCTCAACTCCAATAAAAAAATAAGACATGATTGATTTATAAGGATGCAAAAGAAGTGGTCTGCTTATTTGCTAGAGCCTTCCCATGCATTCAAGGTAAAGTCCTCAACGTAGTTTATATGTTATATCTACTGACATATAAATCCATGCATTGACAGATTGGTTTCCATACCAGGGATGAACACTGTGATGCTATAATCCCAAGGTCTGTATCACCTCCTTTGGCAGATGGAAAGATAATTTCCTACAATAGCATTGCATGTCAAGCAGCAATCTCTAAGGATATGATTTAGACCTAATCCCCTACCTTTCATACGAGTAAAAGTATTTAAACATAGGTGACTTTTAAATAGAATTTTCTTACCATGCCTTCCGGAAAACCAGCTAACTTTTTTATTGCATCCATTGCCACAGCTGCCACTTGTTCATTGCTGCATTTGTGAGAAGATATGGAAATTAAATGGATTAATTATATGGGTGAACTATCCAAAACATTCTATTTATCTTATGAGAGAGCAACCAAATCTAACAAATTATATATATATATATATATATATATATATATATATATATATATATATATATGGACAAATAAGAATGGAATCCTCTGAAAAAATTCCTTGACAACTCTATAAAAAAAGACCCTCTTCCGGAATATCCTGATTTATTGCTTAATGTTAAACTAGTCTCAACTCGGCATTGAGAAATATTTATTTTAATCAGCAGGCCCTGGCCTTATAACAAAAGTAGCAACTTGTTTAGGAATTGCAGAGTTTACTTTATCATGCCCAGAAGTAGAGGAACCCATGCTCCTAATGCTACGAAGCACCAGCAATAAATACAAATGCTGGATTCAGTTGACATCCATATTAAAACATGGAGGTGTTTATTACATCATCATTCTCATCCAGGAATCTACAACTGCTGGTTATCATTGACACCCGAAAAAGATGCCTACGCTGATGATAGGTATAAAATTACATAACAGCGGCATCCAAGTTCCCTGAAGACCTATCAGAAATCTCATACCTCCTAAAATGTGTGGGAACCTGGCATTCCCAAGTAAAAAATTTTACTCACTTCTATAAATCACCAATAGTGTCCGATCTTTGAAAAGTTCCAATTTTTGTACAAAACAAGATCTTAGATACACATGCATCTTATACTGTGCCATCTTCTCCCCATGTATCCAAGACACATAAAAAGGGTGATTGACCATTGTGTCCATGTATTTAAAAAAATTTACCACTTTACCCCCTTTTTAAACTATATATTAATTTTAACTTTTTATCAAAACTATACACCAATTTGCACCTATTTGATTACGTTTGACCAACAGTTACTCGAGTAAATGACTTACTCGAGTAAATAACGCCAGTTACTCGAGTAAGTCATGTATAAATGGACATTTTTTATTCAAACCACGTTTTAATATCTTGAACATGTATAATGGACTTGGAATGAGTGTTTGTAGGTCATTTACAATTGAGGGCAGTCCCCATTCAATACAAGGTGTTAAAACATAATTTTATGTTGATTTTCAATATGACTTGTTAAATTTGGTTCATTTTTTATTAATCCATGCATATTATATCATGCACACACATATTTGTACTTCATATATAGGTTCGTGGGTCCACAACAATTGAGGACAATCTCCATCCAATATCAAGCTCTTTATATCCTAAAATGGTGTAAACTTTGAAAGGGCATAACTTTTGACTCGGTTGTCCGAATGGGGTGTTCTTTTTTATTTCACGTAACTTTTCGAGATTTATGCATTGGTCAAAAAAAAAAAAAAAAAAAAAAACGCTTCCTTGTTAGGTTTCGGGAATGACAAAGGGTTTTATGTATGTTGAGATATATAGTCCCACATTGGTTGTATGTGCAACTAATGTGGAGTTTATAAGACCTTGGGCACTCCCACCCTTTGAGCTAGCTTTTGGGGTGGTGTATCCCAAGGTTCTTTACATGGTATCAGAGCCTCGCCGCCCCCCACTTTCTCTTGTGGCGTTTCGTAGCGCAGGTAGGCTTGGCCTGTTGCATTGTCCACTCTTCAAGCCCAATGGGCTATTGTGTGAAGGGGCGTGTTGAGATATATAGTCCCACATTGGTTGTATGTGCAACTAATGTGGAGTTTATAAGACCTTGGGCACTCCCACCCTTTGAGCTAGCTTTTGGGGTGGTGTATCCCAAGGTTCTTTACAATGTACATAAATTTTATGTACACATTTATGTTCATGTGGCATTGCTTTTGAAGATTTATGCCCGTTGGGCCATGATGGAACCCAACAATTTACAGCAAGAATAACAACAATTAACAGTAAAATAACACTTCTATTAACAACAATGTAGGAAATACAACGATGAAAATACATAAAGATAAACCAAAAGACCTCAACTCTCCCTCAAAGCCAACATACCTAGGCTTTAAAAGTTACCTAGAGATCCTTCCCCAAAACCCAATTCACCAAATACTCAATACCCCCATATCACACACACACACACACTCCTTTTATTCTAACTAAGAACATTCTAGAAGCTTTCCTAATTAACTAACCAAAACACACACCCCAAAACATTTTATTTCTATATATGATGTTATTTAATTCATATTCCTATTTCGCACAAAGAATTTAGGGTTTACCTTCGCAAATTTCGCCTCTTTAATCTAATAAGTCTGAGAGAAATATGAGAGATTGGGGATAAGATTGAGTGATACAATCGATTTTGAGCTTTTGAACTGTTTAGAAACAAATTTTCGGCCCTGGGTTGAAGAGGGAGAGGGGTTCAACTGAGAGAAATGAGAGAAATACTCGAGTAAAATGTATTTTTACCTCTGCTCGACACTTACTCGAGTAAGTGCCAAAAACAGGGCAGATTGGTATATAGTTTGGGAAGAGGGGCAAAGTGGTATTTTTTTTTTAAAACAAGGGCAAAAGGGTCAATCAGCCCATATGTAAATGAAAGATGCATGAAGATTGAGCACCTCCTAGGAATGAATTCTGAACTAATTCATTTTATGCTAAATGACACAAAATGACTCAAGTTAACCTAATCCCTTAACTATTTGTAGGTGATACAATAACTGGCATATATAGGATCCTATGTTATTGAAATAAAACAATTGGGCACAACAAGAATGGTACGAGAACCATAACACCATCCCTACTTACCCATTGATAAGGCAATCAAGCAAAAGAGGATATATGTTGAAATCTGAAATTAGACGAGCAGCAACTTTGTTATCATTGTCAAGATTCTCCAGAAGACAAGTGACCTGCAAGTTGTTACCAAGTCATAGAAAACTAATAATAATGCTATAAGGTTGTCCAATCACATCAGTAGCAATTTGTATATGTAAAAATCTAGCCCGATTTTATTTCCAGATGTATAATCAATTATATACAAATCCAAGATACACATATTAGCACTACAAATATAATTTTGAGCGTTGACTGACAGGAGTGTGCAAAGATCTTTGTAAAGAGAAAGCAAAATAGGTTCCATTATAATTATTAAACTAATGTTGTCTCCCTATTTGGTCGGGTGAGAGGCAATGGATCTCCAATGTACATATACATAGTACCTAAGGATTAAAATAAAGTTGGCAAGTACAAAGTGTATCCACGTACTGTTTTGCAAGCTAAGGATCTGACTGCTTGAGAATCTGCCTGCAGACCAACTTGAACAAAAGGCTGAACAAAAAACATAATAGCAAAGCAATAAGCATAACTATTAAATTAAAAATATAAGGTAATAGGATATGCATGCAGACTGAAGATCGACGATAAAACACAGAAAAATAACATTTTAATGCCCTCTCAAATTAATGGTTTTTGAAAAACTTCCGGATACATTTTCTTTGGAGTACTTTGCTTGCAAGTTCATCAATCATCATAGGTCTTAATCGTTGGGAGCACATTTCTGATTACAATCTATTGAATTTTAAGCTTTTTCCAGTTCATGGTTTAACAACATGACACTTACCAGTTTTCCATATATGCTTTTTCATCTACTAATTCAAACTTACTGTATATTAGTCCAAGATTTATCTAATATACTTTTTAATATCCAAATGCTGTTTTTCCCATATCACGGAAGTGTTATATAAAAATTGAAAACTAAGATATACATATGATAATAAAATTGAACTAATATCAAGATTTAAAACACAATATATGAAAAGACTTGGATCAGCCAAACTCCATGGGCAATTAAACAGAGACATACCAAAATAAACATTCACTTCCACCATAGATGTCATAATAATCAGTTTACTCATCATTGATAGAGAGAGAGAGAAACTCTAGTTCAAGCAGGTCTTTTGGTGCATAAGAAACAGAAACAAAATACTTAAGTCAATTGTCACTAGCGAATTTTTGTGATTAAAAAAAAAAAAAAACTTAAGTGAACTAGAACTATTGGTAGTTAGGTTTTCTGGGAAAATGAAGAATAGTACTACTTTTGGCAATTATTTAAGCTTTTACATTCAGAACAGCGAGCAAGCCATGTTCACATAACAATTTAACCATAAACAATACAATGGATCAGCAAAGGGGGTAAATCACAAACCATATACTGTGGGATCAAAGAAGCACCCAACTTTGTTTTGAATAGCTTTTCAAGGCAGGCAACTAGAGCATTTTCTAGCCCAGGCACATCAGACTGAGTCTGTAATGCACTGCAAAATTAAAGGAGAAAATCAAGCTCAAAGTTTCTCTAGAAGGATGCATTAAAAAAAATTTAACATTGAACAAAACCCCAATTTTACTTCATGACAAAGATTAAAACCACTCCCCGTTAAACCCGACTAGCAAGTGTGGGGTGGAGGAAATCCGTGTACGCAGCCTTACCCTTGCATAATTGCAAAGAGGCTGTTTCCTGGATTCAAACCCATGACCTTTCAGTCATGAAGGAACAGTTTTACCACCGCTCTGGTTCGCCCCCTTTTACTTCATGACAAAGATTAAAAAAAAATAATCCGCAACACTAAATCATACAGTGCAGACATCATTAGGCAAGAAAAACATTTTTCCACTGATAAAGACAGGAAAGTATATATATATACACACACACACACACACACAGACACACACACACAAAGGACTGGATAGCTTAAAGCATAGTATAGCCAAGAGAACAATGGGTTCAATAGCTTTAAGCAGTGTTGCACATTTTGCTCAGACTGCAATGAAGACATGAAGAAGATGTTGAATGCACACAGGTCTGCACCATGTCATACCTGAAGCTCCAGCAAAACTCAACACAAAGATTTAAAAATAATAATAATAAGTAAAAAATTTGCCAATTTTTTCTGAGATCAACAATTAGTTTGCAGAATAACTCTACATAAACTCTCACAAATGCCCCCTTTTTAAGCCAGGCAAATTGCTCACTCACCATTATAAATTTCTGAAACAAGATTAAGTTTTTCCCGAAACCCAATACGGGAAATACAAGAAAGTACACGAAATCCAAGCTCAACGACAAGAACAACAAGCATTTTACAGTGACAGAGTAAGGAAGCTCCCCATTAAGCGAAAACACGGAAAACGGACAAAAGGGTAAAACAAAAATGTGAAAAAGAAGCTAACTTGATGATGAGTGGTAGAGGGAAGCGATTGAGAAATTCCCTGGCGGAATCATCACTTTGCACTCCTGAAAACGAAGCAATGTTGCTTATAAAGTGAAAAAAGCAATAACCATAGAGAAGAGAATTGAAGAATAGGGAAGTTACCAGGGTAATAAGCAAAAACAGTAGCTGCATCGAGGAGCAGAGATGAATCATCCATGGAGAGTAACTCACACTGAACTCTGAAGCAGAAACCGAAAAGAAAGGGGGAAGAAAATAGGAAAAAGAAACCTACGCGCGTGGCAATAGGTGTTCTACGTGTAATGCAGGCATTAAACGGTCCAATTCTTAATTTCTACGAAAGAATATTAGAACTTGGGTCATCACTATGTTCTTGGAAATTTTTGTGTTTGATTTAGTGCTAAAGTGTTATTAAAACTTGTGTTTTTTGTTGGATTGAGAAAAATTTAAGGATCACGCTTTATAGGCTATAAAACGTTACCATTTTATAATGAAAAATAACAAATATATACAATAATTTAATCTACTAATGCTATAATTTTCTAGGCTTATAATGAATAAATCATTTTGTATAAAACAAAATTTATAACCTATTTTCATTTTCAACTTCTTACAACAATATCTTAATCGTTGATTTTCGTCAATCAACGGTTAAGATATTTGCAAATCAAATTTATTAATTAATTATTAATTCACAATAAATGACAACCGTTGATTGATGGAAATCAACGATTAAGATATGATTGTAAGAGTTTGTAAACTATTTAGGTTGTAAATATAACCTCTTCCAACCAAACAATACTTGTAAAATAAAAATGAAAAATTGTAAAACGATTACATGAAATCAAAATATTAAGAGTAAATACATATTTAGTCCTCAGCAAATTTCACGATACACGCTTTAGTCCCTAGCAAATAAAAAGGTGTGGTCATAAGAAATTCAAAATGGATTCATTTAGTTGAAATTATGGTCTCTCATAAATTTAAAAAAGACCCACATTAGTCCCTCAAAAAAACTAAAATTGGTCCACTCTAAATTTCTTAGGATCATGAATAGTCTTTTTATTTGCTAGGGACTAAGACAAACATCATAAAATTTGGTCAGGAGCAAAAAAAAGTATTTACTCAAACATTAATAAGCCTTATTTGTTAAAGAGATGATGGTGAATGCTATTGAAATTTCTATACTGATTCAATGACCTACAACACTTGTGAAAAATTAGGGTTTTTCGAATATAATTATCAATGGACAAATCTACACTAGGAACCTAATCATCCCGTCATGGAATTATGAGTCATAACGTACTGCTTCTCACCCATTATTGTTATTATGTGGATATATCATATAGCCCATATTGGCCCAACCTTTTATGCATACTACGAGACAAAGTCTCCTTTTACACCACTTTTCTCCCAATATGCTTCCACGCGCAATGCATGGCTCATCCTATTAGGATTGATATGGGTGAGGGACGTTTGGTAGAGGATATATTTTTTTTAATCAGGTAAATATAATAATTAGGAATATGATAAAAAAGTGAGTTTGATAGGAAAGTTAAAAAAAAGTTGTTTAGTTGGGTAACATTTTACCAGAAAAATTAAGTTAAATTTTGTGAGTCTTTATTTGATTAAAGATAAAATAATGATGGAAAAATAGGTAAAAATGACGAAACTAACCCTTATATTTGTCCCATCTACGTGGCTTTTTGTAGCATTGATTTGGAGAAGGGAACAAAGATCGTTATAATAAACTTGTCGGTGTGTTTGCAGTGCAAATGAATACGTTTATGTAAGAAGAGAAGCATACGAAAATAAATGGGTCTTTATGCAGATTTTTAGTTGAGAAATTGCTTTTATATTCTTACATCTTTTATTTTTTAATTGTTATGAGTCTCTAATATCTAACATGAAAGAGATATGGGTACTTCCCCAGTCTAAACCGTAAGATGTTGAGGGGCATTTCGGGCTATAATATTGAGCCAATTTTTTCAGTTCCTCAGTCTTCTCCATATACCACCTCCAAAGTGGTCTTGTAAATAGTGTTTTTGCTCTCAATTTACATACAAAGATGATTTGCTGGGTACTAAGGATCCCTGGTTTTATATAAACCCTCTACTAAACATGACATTAATGATATCTCACCCTCACTTACCCAGCCATCCCACCAGAAGTCATCTACCAAACACCCCCTAAAGTTGTCAAAATAGATCAGCCATCTCATTAGCCTCTAGTACATTAGGATAAAAAAGCCTATAGGGCCAAAAGTCCAAATAATAAAGATTTGTTGGAGCCAAAAATCCAATTGGTTAAAGATCAATCCACGAGCCACCTATAAAAAAATTATTTTTAATTAAATTTAATGCATTCAAAATATTTTAATAAATAAACATTTAATACTTTTGCAAAATATTATATACAAAATATTAGTTTTTCATAATTTATTCTTCTAATGAACATATTTGCAAACAAATATGCAAGTGAAATATATGGAAAATTTCAACTATTTTCCCAATCATCTTTGAACAGTTGGTTCTATATAAAAACGTTAAAGTCCTCACTTCTCATGATATTATACAATAATGATATTTATTATTAATAATACTTAAGATGAATATTTTATTATTCAGTAAAAATTTTAACACAGGTGAAAAATTTTACTGTTTGATTTTTGTAACATCCCGTGTGCACTCGGTGTATTAACATACATATGATAATAAGCGCAGCATGCTTAACTTAATTAATGTGAAAGTTAAATGAATAAATTTTCTCTTTTTCCATATATATTGCAAACTTTTTCACTTCTGTAAGAACCTGCACTGTAAAATTAGGAAATTTAAATAATTAATTATGAGTTTAAGAAAATAATTCCATAATTGACTTTGAATAATTATATTAAGGGCTTAATAATGTTTAAAGTCGTTTTTCTGACGAAAGGTGCGAATACCGATTCTGCTTCACGATATAAATGCGTACCGATGAAGTATACAACAAATTATAATAAGTGTATGAATATTCCTAGAATAATATTTAGGACTGATATGTCAAGTTTGGAGTCAAAATAATGAGAAATGACGTCAGTACTGATATCAGCTACGTAAAAACGCGTACCGACAAAGTACTGCGAAAATTATAATAAAAATATGACAAATCCTAGAAAAATGCCTAGGTTTAGAATCTGAAGTTTGAGATTAAAATGATTAGCGGAGCTATTAGCGCTAATATCGACGGATTAGTTTAATGGACTTATAAATATTAAATGGGCCCAAAACCCTAGGCCATAATTCAGCTGCTACGTGAGGCTCCTTGGGTGCTGACTGCCTTCGGCCATTTCCTCTCTTCTTGGACTTGAGCTCCATGCACCAAAATGAGCCAAGAACACACCCCTTACATTGATTCTTCCTCTTTGATCATATAAACACTGAGTTGGGTAACATTGTGAGGGAGTTTGGTGTATCATTTCTGAGTGTTAGGCTGCTGTGGTAGGGGTTTGAGGCTGTTCACTTGGGTTTGGGGTTGTGAGAGCCATTTTTATGTCATTGGAGGCTTCAAAAAGCCACCTTTTGGTATAAAAGACCAAGCTTGTGTGTCAAATTCGTGGCCTTGGAAAGTTAGTGTGGTGGAGCTGTGTTGGAGGCTTCAAGTCTGTCCCTTTTCTAAGTTTGTGAGCCTTGAGGTAACCTATGATCATCCTCTTTGAATATTCATGATTTTAGCTTTATTAAGCCACTAAAAGAGGAAACTTTGATTATATGAGTTAAAGGTTGATGAACTATGTTTAAAATACATAAATGAACATCTGTTTGGGGAGTTATTGGACTCCAAGTCGTGAAAGAATCATTAAAATGGGAATTATGCAGAGAATGCACGAATTTCTGGATTCTGTATGATAAGTATTCGAATACTTTTTCGAATACTCATCAGCAAGTAGTCGAATACTCTTGAAGAAATATTGGGATACTTTTCTCGGAAGAAAAGTATTTGGATACCTTAGTGGAAGTATTTGAATACTGAGTAGTATTCGAATATTGTAGTAAAAGTATTCGGATACCTTGTGGTATTCAAATACCTTAGTGAAAGTATTCAGATACTTTCTGGAGACATGGAGTATTTGAATACTCGTCGAGGAGTATTCGAATACCTCCTGCAGATTAAGCCTAAAATCACTTAAAACAAGTTGGAAAGTCTTAAACACTTAGTGAAACCTTGGGCTATGAATATTAAAGATTATTCTTGATATAAACAGACTGTGATTGTGCTGTTTGGTGATGTTGGGTGCTCAGAGGCTGTTGGATGAAAATATAGTATGGTGAAAATGTTCCTCAGCTTACTAAGAAAGAACACAAGTGTTTTCTTAGTTCAACCCAAGTGCGCAAGTGCACGCATCAAGTAATAAATGAGAGTATTATGCCCAGATTATCGTTCCCACGAAGATAGAACTCTAATTAATGTCTTATACTGTTTTATAAAGAATGAAAATGAAAAGAAAAGTTAGTAATTGACCTGCTTGGTCAAACGTTCCCTACTGTCTTGACAACGTTCCTCAAGGACAGTAGGTTCAATCAGACAGTAAACAGTTCATCGCTTCGTTATGTATGTCAACCTTCTTGTTTAGGGAAGGAACAATAATATTCATGAGAGATTTATATATACAAGATTAAATAAAGAAAAATACAAAAAGTAATAACAATAATCAAGAGACAACATGGTGGATGGTTTAAAAACAATAATAACAGAAGGAACGGATCCACTGCTTAATTCATAAATAATTATTTTCTCTACTCAGGACTCAACACTTAAGTATTTGTTCCAGTTTCTTTTCTGCCAACGTCTGATTCCTCAGCTTATGGACTAGATGGCTCACAAGTTTCCATATTCCTATGGCTCCCTTGACTCCAACAGGTACTTAGTGCAGAACCTTAAAATGAACGAAGTGGCCCCTTATTCCTAAGCCAACCAGGAATACTGTTTCCACAGTACTGCCTTCCCCCTCTGGCTAAGCTGTCTGAAATTCCTTCTTTATGGAAGATCCTTTCTCAGTATGTGTTTGATTTCCAAAGATACACAATAAAGATAGCACACTTAACCAGAGAAACACAAAAGTTGTAATACAAGAGCTTCAAAAATAACTTTTTAAGAACTTTGCATTTTTTCCGTTCCACAGATAGTTTAGCCCATGGCTACTAGTTTAAACATAATTATTCCAAACTGAAGTCTCATAGACCCGAGATTCAGTTTAGATATAACGAGTGGAAATGAGAGAAATAACACTTGTATTTAAATGAAAATAAATGGATTACAACAAAATAAAAGTGGAGAAGTTGGTTGTTGCTCGTGAGGAGTCTCAAGTGGGTGATATAGAAAGAAGAAGAAGTGTTGTCACTTAACTAAAGTTAAAACTGTACAAATAAAAACTATGAAAATAAACTAAGTGATCTCTTCTCAAGGAATTCAATCCCTTAGGAATTCGATGGATGTCTTCGTGCTGGAACATCCTATTTATAGGCAGAAGAGTGAATGGCAAGCTTGTAAATTCTTCGGAGTCGGTTTCTTGACTGCATGAAAGGGGCGGTGTGAACAGTGCTTTTTGGGTCGCACGTGGCTGGATGAGACAGTTTTTGGTGAGATTTGTCTTTCCTTTTGAACCTCCCATGCCTTGCTTTCCTTTTCGTCCAATAGGAACCGTTTATTCCCTGTTATGCACCTTTCTCCTTGGTTGAGCGTTGCCCACTTGTGCTTAATTGAAAACTTCTTTTCAACGTTTCCTTAAAAGTGGTCAGAAATTGAGTGAGTGAAGCAGGTGTAATAAATGTTCCAAATCTGTTTCCCTTTTTACATATTTTCCAAAGATTACGTCACATTCCGTTCCCACTTGTGTTTTTGTGATGAAGATATAAAATATGTGTTTTAAGTGCTAAAGTTGCTCATCAGGTGAGGGAACGGATGGTATTTTGCCATCAAAATGGGCTTAGATGGGCACGGATTTCTGTCCCATCAAACACCCCAAAACTAAACTGTTGGTTGTCCTCACACAACTCAGAAATAGTGGCTTAGGCTGCTCAATTTCAAAGAATAGCTCAACTTCAGAAACTGGAGCCAGCAAGTAATCATAAACTTTTTCAAAGATTGAACTACTTTTCACAAGTAATGAGTAGAAAGAATTTGCTCCCAGGTAAGTGAAGATTGTTGATCTTCTGCCTCACTATCACTCAGGGTTGGTGTTTCTCTGTCCATTCCTGGATGTGATTCTTCAAACTTGCTTATCTGCTGCTTTCCTAAGAAGTGCAGGTGTCTTCCATGTCAAGGATCTTTGTCAAAAGGACTGATGGAAGGGTTTTAAAAATGGGATGGTCACAAGTTTTGAGTCAAGGAACGTGTTTCAGTTTTTCTATTTTCAGAGCTGGACTTTTCTGTTTGAGGGGACACCTTGTCTTTTGTACCTTCTTTCCTTCCTTTGGAGGAAGCTTTTCTGGTATTTTCTTCTGAATTCTTTTGAATGGTTGTCCCTATTTTATTTGTTTTATTTCTTTTTTTTCCTTTGAGCTCATTTCAGATTGGTTCCCTGCTCCTTTTGTTGACCTGGGAATGAGTGTAAGTGTGTGAGGTACAGCTATGGTGTGAATGGGTACGGAAGTGTTTGGATGATTGTGAGGAGGTTAGTGTTTGGCGGTTCGATCCTTGTTGGTGAAATTCACCTGTCCTTCAACAGTACTTACAGTATCAAGGCAAGTTTAGAAGTTTCATTGTGGTGACACCTCAGGAACGCTCTCATGAGTAAGTGTTTGGCATTTTTCGTTCCTCACCAGTTTTAGTTCACACAGATCAGCCTTCTTAAAAAATCTGAATATTAAATTCATTTCACCTTTCCTATGTCAAGCATTCAGAGTAAGAACAAAAATGGTTACTTAGTGACTTTGTGTTTCATGTCATTGGTTATTCAGAGTTTCACAGCTACAGTACTATAAATGAGATGCATGCACCAAACAGTTTGATCAAAAAGATTTTTCTATTTCAAAAAGAAAGGCATTAAAAATTACACTAGGGAACGGAAAGGGAAATAAAAGGAAATAACAGAAAGCAATAAAAGGAAAATACACAAAACAAAAAAAATACGAGGATCTTTCTCCTTTTCACTGAGGCCTTCTCTTGCCCAACTCAGAATTCTCCTTCTCAGCATCCATCTCCTCTTATGTGGGTGGTCTCCTACTGAGCTTTTCTCTAAATCTTCTTACCTCAGTTGCAGGGAGCCACTTCTCAGCATCCTTCAGTAGATGCTGATCACAGTAGTGAGGTGCACAATAGTGGATCTCATCATTATCCTACCATTGTGGATGTGCACCAGCTGTCCCTCCACATCCAGCATTCTGTGTTCCAGCTGAGTGATTTTCCCCTCCAAATATGTACCAAAAGCTTTGAGAGCTTCTTTGGTTTCTGTTCGTTCCTCTGTGTTCTTGAGGAGGAGTTTCTTTAGTTGTAGCTCAACTCTAGTGTTGTGGAGGGAGTAAGCAAGTTGCAGGGATTCAGATGCTTTCTTGATTTCGTCCCTAACAACCTGCAAGGTTGGTGCAGATGGTGCAGTCCTGATTCTCTCTCTGATGATGTTAAGGAGATGCTCTCTTTCTGTTCTCTGCTGTTCTTGGAATTTGTTGACATTAGAAGAGAGTTGATCCATTCCGTTCCTAAGAGCCTTCAACTCTTCAGTGGTGTCAGTCATGTTGATATGAGGAACGTATGGAGTCTCAGGCAGCAACTTCTTCATCTTCCTCCCCAACATTTCAAACAGCTCAGCAATCCCTATCTGGGATTTTCTCCTTGCTATTAAGGGGATTGCTGGAATAGGGGAGGATGGCTTTTTCTTCTTCTGGTTGATGTTGCCAGAAGCTGGAGGTCCTTCAGGTGCTTGCCTGACAGCAACTTCTTGTATTTTTGAGGAAGAGGGGGCAGTTGTTGCTTGTTCCTCCATCAGTAGGGGGACTTCCAAGCCCTCTTCTTCTGCTAGAGCCCTAGCAATAGCTTCGTCCCTAGAAGTATCGGGACGGATGATAGGACAAGAGAGGGGACCTCCCAGGCTGAGTTGTCTGGGAACAATTGACTTTTTCTTTTTAGGGGATTCAACCAGAATCCTCTTTCTTTTATCAAGGTTCTTTTGTGGCTGAGCCTCTTGCTCAGCCACCTGTTCTTCTGCAGCAGGTGCTGCATCTATTTTTTTATTCCCTCTCCTTCTTGTTGCCTAGGAGAGGGTTGTTGCATTACTGGTGGTGGTGAAGAATGAGCAGGTGATGGTGGAGGGGAAGGAACATCAGAAGATGAAGTAGCAGAGCTACTTGTGGACATTTCCCTAGCAGCTGGTTTGGACGTTCCTCTAGTCTTCAACCTTTTTGAGATAGGCTCATTGTCTTCATTGTCCCCTTCCTTGTCAAAGAGGGTGATAGGTTTCTCAGAGGATGCTCCCTCTGGCCTTTTAGTGCTGCTGAAGGTTCTTTTCAGCCTCTGACTGGAACGTTCCCCTTTTCTTGGGGGAGCTTTGGTAGAGGACTTCTTTTTTCCCTGCTTGCTCTCAGTAGCAGCAGGGGCTTCCTTCTTCACCTTGGTGGGAGGTGGAACGGTTCTTCTTGCCTGAGTGTAGGCAGAAGTGGATGATTTTTAAGGGGTGGCCTTTGTAGTTGTCTTCTCTGGGGCCTCAAGGCCCTCTTCTTCATAAATATCACTTTCAGTGGTTCTCAGACCATTCCATGTTTTGAAATCAATAACAGACCCTACCACTAGGTCTTCCTCTTCATAAGTCTTGACTTTGGCCCTCAAGCAGAGTTTTATGATTAAGCAAGAAAGGTAGACAGTAGTCTTTTTGATTTCCTTTTTCAGGCTGCTATATATGAGAGGTACTGCGTCAAAGGGAATATTCTTCATGATGCAGTAGAGTTGTATCTGTAATGCCCATTTGACTGTGGCATCATGAGAGGAATGAGTCAGATTAGAGTTAGCAAAAAGAGACCAGAATCTGGCCTCGTCTTTCAGACTGCCTTTGCAGAGGGCTCCTTTTGAATAGATAGGATTACTAGTGATGATTAGATCCCTTACTTCTTGTGCGAATTGTGGGGCTTCCTTGCTTTTGATGTACCCTTGGTACAGGCAGTTGGGGATAGTTGGGAGGTTAAGGACTTCCTTGATGGCAGAGGGGGAGAATGACACTTTCTTCCCTCTCACCATTACTTCATCATTGGTGTATCCTTCGGGCAGCCTCTTTGCGTGGTACAGGAACTCAGCCACCAAAGAAGTTTTGAGTTCTCGTACATCGGTGGCGAATAGAGTCCACCGTAGTTTGGTTAAAGCTTTCTTCACGAATGATGGAAGAGAAGCTTTATCCTGTAAGAAGATGTTTCTCTCTGGATAGAGAGCTACAACATCTTCGGTGATTTCTGGGTCTTGGTTATGGATGGCCATAGGGACAATGGTTACGGAGAGTCTAGTCATGGTTGAATAAAAAGAAGGTCAGGGCACAATGCAGAGGGGAATGAGAATAAGAACAAAAGTTTCTAAGATTAGCAGAGAATGGTAAAGATTGAAGAAGAAAGAAGATGAGTTTAAATAAGCATGCAAAGGAGGGAAAATGATGAGTTTTTTAGGACGTGGAGGTTAAAGATAGGGAGTTGAGGAGGTGGTGGAATGAGAACGTTTGTGGAATGAAAGGTTAGGGTAAGTGGTTTTCAACTGCTTCTGATGGTGGTAAGGA